>NW_015411628.1:0-1916 GCF_001527695.2 Protobothrops mucrosquamatus
CTCCCACAGAGTGGGTCTCCTCAGGGTGCCGTCAGCCAGACAGTGCCGGCTGGCGACCCCCAGGGGGAGGGCCTTCTCGGTGGGAGCCCCCACCCTCTGGAACGAACTACCCCCAGAGATCCGGGTGATCCCGGATCTCCCCTCCTTCCGCCGCACCCTAAAGACATGGCTTTTTCAACAAGCGGGTCTGGCCTAGGGATTTTTAGCGGGGTTTTTAAGGGTATTTTAAGGATAATTTTAATGATCGGCCTTCTTAAATATTTCCTTTTAATTCGGTTTTTAATAGATATCATTGTATTTGTATTGTGGTTTTTATGAGGCTGTTAGCCGCTCTGAGTCCCATGAGGAGAAGGGTGGGGTACAAATTAAATTAATAAAATAAATAATAAATAAATAAATAAGGTTATGGCTAAATTCCAAGCTGGTATACTTTCATAGTTTTGAAGAAATGGGAAATAAAAACTAGATTTCCTAGTTTGGTATGGTAAAATAACAAAAGAGACTGTACACAATGTTATCTAAATGTGTCACCCACAGAAAATTTTAGCATAGGATGTTCCTATTATGTCTTTTCACTGCCAGGTCAGGTAAAATAATCAGTGCAAAGAGTGCAGTTTGCCGACTATTTATATAAATTAGCTTGCCCTGCCAGTCTTGGTGGAATTGTGGCTTCCAGTTTTTTTTGTTTTGATTAGGGTGTTGTTTCTTCATTGACTGCTTATCTGGTGCTGTTTTAATCTGGGTATTGGCTGCTGGTTGGTAAGGTTTATCTATCTGTGTCTATTGATGGCTGATTCTGGCAGGAATTATCAAGCAATTTTGAATTTGTGTACCTAAAATATAAACAGCTTCTCAAACTGGTTGAGTCCATCTATGAGTTGTGAGATTAAGGAGTTAACAGTTCATCTTCACCTGTCTGTTCTATGTAGTGACTGTCACCGTCTTTACATTGCGTGGTATAGATGACTTCTGTTTTTCTTACTTGATTTCTCGGTTTACTAGAACCGAGCACTGTATATGTCAGAAGGCAGGAAAATGGGAGACATGTAAATGGCATCCATAATCTACATGAAAGTACAACTATTCTTTCTCCATGAATGCCTACATCTGCATGCCCTGCCCACCAGTATAAGATATAGACCTTGAATAAACTGTGCAACTTGGTAGATCATAGTTCAACAACAGACACTCATGAACACACACGATAGGTAGACAGACAGACACTCTTTTGTGCTTCTGAATAATGCTTTTAAATAACCTTTTTCTGGAGACATACTTTTTGATTGCTTTTACTGTTTTTTTTTTTAAAAAATAAGGTGGTTTAAGACATGCATCTGCCAGTATAAAAGGCCTTGAAGTATATGGACAATTGAAGTTTGAAGGAGGAGTACATCGTGTTCAGCGCGTGCCAAAGACTGAGAAGCAAGGCCGCATTCATACCAGCACAATGACTGTAGCAATATTACCACAGCCGAGTGAGGTATGCGGTTACTATAAGTATTTGGCCCAATCATTCTGCATTCAGATAAGAGGATTCCATTCAATTACACTTTTTTCCCTACTTATTTAGACTAAATTAGCATTAATAAAGTCACCAAATCTTACAGCATAAATAATTTATAAAGTTTGTTGAGTTTGGGACAAACTCTAAATTGTTGTTAGAGAATGAGTGAAGTGTTTCTTTCCTGTTCCAGATAACTCTGACAATTAATCCTAAAGACTTACGTATTGAGACTAAAAGAGCCAGTGGAGCTGGTGGCCAGCATGTGAATACTACTGATAGTGCTGTGCGGATTGTCCATATTCCCTCAGGTATTAGATCAGGACTTTCAAATGAGTTCCTTGTTGTTGTTGTTTTGAAATATGCTCCCATGTTTTATATGATGATGCTCAGTAACAAGATACCCGCTTCATAG
>NW_015411629.1:0-1916 GCF_001527695.2 Protobothrops mucrosquamatus
ATAATTCTTCTGATTTACTGTTGATAATGATGGATAGATCTAAGGCAGTGGTGGCGAACCTATGGCACGGGTGCCAGAGGCGGCACTCAGAGCTCTCTCTGTGGGCACGTGCACCGTTGCCCTAGTCCTAGGCCTTCAGCTGGATTTTATAAAACCTTTTCGGTTTAGACCTCCGCTGCCATGTGCGAAAAAAAAAAAAAGGTTCAATCAGTCAATTTCAACGTCTTGCAGAAAAAAAAAGATCTTGCAAAGTTGGAATTGATTGATTGAACCTTTTAGTCCCACCCAGTCTGCCATTACCACCGCAGCCACGCCCGGCAATGGGCCACATCCAGCCAATGGGCCACACCCACCCGGCACTCGACGATGCATAAGTGGGTTTTGGGTTGCAGTTTGGGCACTCAGTCTCTAAAAGGTTCGCCATCACTGATCTAAGGTCTCCTTTCTGCAGTTTCATTTTGATAGACACTTATGATAAGAAAAAAATGTGGTTTTTATTAATTGTGGTTAATAATTCTGGTTTTCAGCTCTGCTGCTTTCAAAGAAGGCACTTGTTTTTAACTTTCTGCTTTTTGAAATGTTCAGTTTTCCAGCCTTATCTCACTGCGGAAAACTGTGATTTATATTAGGACAGTGTTTCTCAACCTTAGAAATTTTTAGTGGTATCGACTTTGGTTGACTGGTGAATTCTGGGAGTTGAAGTCCACAAAGTTGTCAAAGTTGAGAAACAGTGTATTGTATTAGAGGGGTCAAGTTGAAGCTCTTGAATGGTTAAGCTCTGAGAAAAAATACTATTGAGGAAGTGCTATTTAAGCCAGCCAGATTTGTAGAGATAGAAATACAAACAAAACACTATTTTATTGGATTAAAATATTTGCTTATTTATTATATCAATTTACATAGATGTCTATTTTACTGTCACAATTCTAGTGGCTGACTAATGAAATACAGTATTGGACTCAATTAAGTAATAGCAGCTCATTGAATTCAGTTTGAGAAGCTCAGCAAGACTAGACCTGATTAGAATTTGAATGGGGAACCACCAGGAGTGACTAGGGTTATAGACTAGACCAGGGGTAGTCAACCTTGGCTCTTTTATGACTCGTGGACTTCAATTCCCAGAATTCCTGAGCCAGCTTAGCTGGCTCAGGAATTCTGGGAGTTGAAGTCCATGAGTCATAAAAGAGCCAAGGTTGACTACCCCTGGACTAGACTGAGAATAAAATATCCCAGAAGAAGGCAATGGCAACCACTTCTGTTAGATTGTGTAGAAAACCCGTCAGATCTAGCTATGGCTTCAAGAGTCCAATTCAACTTGGAAGATTTTACTCCTTTTTCAATCCACTATTAGCTTAGCAGAATCCCCCCCCCCTGAGATCTTAGGCAAATATGTGATTACTTTTTAATGGGTAGACTCATTAGGATAGCTGTTTCATTCGTTTGTTGCAGAAGTCTGAAAAAAGATATTGCTGCTTTAATAAATACCATAGAAGTGCTATATTCCCACATCTTCCAGGGCATTCCTCCATCTTTTTAGAAATGTGCACAGTCGTGTTATCAAATACAGTACTTCTTTGGATTGGCTTTATAGATTCATGGCAATATAGTATTTCTGTTTATAACCTCAAGATTGATTCCAGAATTGAACTACTTTTATCCAGTGTGTCATTTCCATGTGTGAATGAGAAATCAATATTCATTTTCCTTTGAAATCACAGACCTGTATTTTACATACTATATACTGCTTGATCCAATATTGCCATTAGTGGCTCAGGTATATAGAATGTCTTTCATTAGCTTAAGTATATTTTAAAATTTACTTATATATATATATATATATATATATATATATATATATATATATATATATATATATATATATATATATATATATATATATATATATATATATATAT
>NW_015411630.1:0-1916 GCF_001527695.2 Protobothrops mucrosquamatus
TCTCACAGACCGGTACGCTCCCACAGAGCGGGCCTCCTCAGGGTGCCGTCGGCCAAGCAGTGTCGGCTGGCGACCCCCAGGGGGAGGGCCTTCTCTGTGGGTGCCCCCACCCTCTGGAACGAACTACCCCCCGAGATCCGGACGATTCCGGACCTCCTACCTTTTCGCCGCGCCCTCAAGACATGGCTTTTTCAACAAGTGGGTCTGGCCTAGGGAGAATTTTTAAATAGGGACAATTTTAATTTAAATCTTAATTAATTATACAGCGAAAAAAAATATTTGGTTTTTAATAGGTTTTTATGGGGGGACGATGTTTTATGTGTTTTAATATGCTGTAAGCCGCCCTGAGTCCTATAGGGAGAAGGGCGGCATATAAATCCATGTAAAATAAATAAATAAATAAAATAAATAAACAGTGTAGGTGCTCCAACACTGGAGGTTTTTAAGAGGAGCTCAGAAATGGTATAGGGTTTCCTGCTTGAGCAGGGGGTTGGACTAGAAGACCTCCAAGGTCCCTTCCAACTCTGTTATTCTGTTATTCCATCTGTTGTTGCTTTTTTTCTCTAAAAGTGGAAAACATGCCCATTTTTTTAGAATCCTCTCTACAACTGATCCCTGACATGGGTCTGTGAGCAAGCAATTTTTAAATTTTTCACAAGGGATCTGATGTAATATCATTCCGGGCTTTGGAGGAGTGTTTAAAATAATGACACTGACTTAATCAGAGTCATTGTGGAAAACCTGAAAAGGCTGATTACAAAGTGCTCCCTGTAACTGCCAAGGAGTCTGTGGTCCATCTGTATAGTAAGAAAACTAACCCAGCTTATTTTACTGAGATCCCAATTTAATATGGAGCTAACCTTGTGACTCAATATGAGTGATATACAGTGTTACTGGATGAAACCTTTCGGTTTAACTCAAGATGCATCAGACAATGATCAGCTAGGGGTCAAGCAGTAAGATACCTTACTAATAGCCATTCTGTAGCAAAGAACTAGTAAATCATTGATACTGAGGATGAATAGAGGGTGGGAGAACAGATCTTTGATAAAGCATTCATTACCAATCGTTTTATACTTACTGTAAATATTGCCCATAGAATCCAGTTTTCTTTTCCTTTTCCTCGGAGATAGATACAAATACACAACTTTTTAAAATCATAATTTGTGTGTGCTCCTACAATATATAATATAGCTGGCAGCAGTTTCTTATTGGAGCACTATCAAGCTTCCTGCAATCTCTATTAAATAACAAAAGGAGACAGAAGCAACTTATAGAAGGCTGCCTGGCTGAAAAGCTACCATTGTCTATATCCTGCAGTTTTGGGCCAGCTATAGAATGGGAAGAAAATGTTTGACTGTTTATGGGAGGTGCATTTGGAGCATTAAAGTGTACTGAAGGTCCCTCTTAAACCTCTCTGAAGTGCGCATTGAACTAAGGGTCCTTGCGGCATTCCTAAGTTGGCAGCGCATTCTGTGATCCCACATGTCCACTCTGCTCAGCAAGGGCACCAATTTATTTGCTGCAAATCTACTTTTCCACTTGAACCACTGGAGGCGAGTCATTTTTCCCATTGGAGAAAACTCGCACTTCCTGGTTCTTGGGCCTTGTCAGTTGTCGTGGCTTCATGCCAAGATGTTACTTTTTCATCAAGGATAATACACTCCCATGTCACAGCAACTCTGCTCATTATTTTATGAATCATCAAACAAATGGAGGGGGGGACAGATTTATTGGCAATCGTTTTTGTACTCCGCATTTTGAGGTTATCAGCAATGAAGAAGATCACAGGCCAGCTTGGAACCAATTCTAAGGGAAATGAAAACAATGGTAATACAGAAGAAATCTAAGGATGAGACTTGACAAAAATGTAACTTTTTAGTCCAGTCTGTCAAGTGTTGTGTTACACCTCCATT
>NW_015411631.1:0-1916 GCF_001527695.2 Protobothrops mucrosquamatus
GGGGGAGAGGAAAGAGAAAGAGAGAGAGGGGAGAGGAAAGGGAAAGGAAAGAGAGAGAGAGAGAAAGAGGAAAGAGAGGGAGAGGAAAGAGGCATAAAATAATTCATTTGCATTTAATTGTAATGGTTCAAAGAATGTTCGGAAAAATGTTCGGCCCTCCAGCACGTTCACTTCATCCAATCTGGCCCTCTTTGAAAAATGTTTGGACACCCCTGATTTAGCTGATTCAAATAAACTCTTTATATTCATATAAAAATATTTACAATACCATATATTCTTCTTCATAGCAACATAGCATAAATGAAGACTTCTTACATCAGAGACAGACCTGAGACCTGAAAGTGAAACCCAGCTTCAACTCAATAACCTTTTGCACAGACTCAGTAGCACTTTCTTCACATTGGCTGACTGAGTTACCACATGACTCTTCCTGCTCATGAATATTCCAACACTCCTCCCTTCATGACAGGAAGAGACATCAGACCTATTGACTTAATACATTTTCCATAGTGAATACCACCCAATGGTTTAGTCATCATGTCTGCCAAGTTATCCTCAGAAGAACAATGGTGTAAACTAATCAATTTTCCTTTTACAGCTTCCCTGACATTACAATACTTAATGTCTACATGTTTACTTCTGTTCTTCACCCTGTCACCAGTTGCCATTTTTATACAGGCAGCAATGTCTTCAAATACCTTTACATATTCTTTTACATTAATACTTAAATCTTGCAACAACTGTACATCATTATTTGGCAATACCTTTTTCTTATATACCCACTTACAACCCACAGCTTTGGTTCCCTGTGGCAAAGTCACTGATTTAAATACTTCATGGTCTCCCATGGATTTCATCTCTTTATCCATGGCCTCCTTCCATCTTTCTTGTTCAGCTTTTGGTATTGCCAACACCTCTTTATAACTTCTTGGCTCATACCACACATTGCAAACCTTTACCTTGCTGGCAGAATACCTGTCAGGCGGAATTCCTTTGTTACATCGCTCTGACCTACGTGGTAATAACTGCTCCTGTGTCTCAAGTCTTTCTGGCTTCATGTCTTGTTCAGCCTCTCCTCCCTGAACATTGACATCTTCAACAATCATCTTTCCATCATTAGATGAGCCATTGTCACTAAACAGATCACTGTCATTAAGTGAGACATACCCAGAATTTGCATTAATTCTGTCCCAATTTTGTTCTGCAAAATTAGCAGACCTTGAAATTACAATTCTTTTACTTCCATCGCTAAAGCGATATCCTTTTGACCTTGGCTTATAGCCCACAAACCTGAGCTTTCTTGCCTTTTGCTGTCCCTTTCTTCTGATTGCCTTCGGAATATATACCCATGCAGTACTTCCAAAAATTCTCAAATGTGCCAGTGATGGCTTTCTCCCATATAGAATGGCATATGGAGTATTATTAATGGAGGAACTCCACAGCCTGTTAACTATATAATTGGCAGTCAATATGGCTTCTCCCCAATATGACCTGCTCATACCATAATCCTCTAACAATGAATCTTTCATTGTTTGCAAAACACCATTCCTTCTTTCAGCTACACCGTTCTCTGCTGCTGAGTAAGGATTTGTACGTCTGTGTCTTATCCCCAACTGCCTCAACCATTGTTGGAATTTAGTTGACATAAATTCAGTACCTCTGTCAGTTTGCAACTGACACACTTGTTGTCTGTATCTTCTCTCTACAAAACTTACCCACTGTTTGAATTGTTGTAGCACCTCTGTCTTATCTCTAAGCAAATAGCAAAATGAATACCTGCTAAAATCATCAACAATTACCAGTGCATATTTTGCTCCTCCCAAACTGGCTTGCATAGGTCCCACCAGATCTGCATGGACCAGTTCTAGAGCTCTTTTTGTTTGTCTTGTGCTATATTTACTAACTGGGAATGCCTT
>NW_015411632.1:0-1916 GCF_001527695.2 Protobothrops mucrosquamatus
GGTTCTCAACCTGTGGGTCGGGACCCCATTTGGGGTCGATCGACCATTTCACGGGGGTCGCCAAGCAAGGCTGTCCGCCATTTTTTTTGTCCGCCATTTTTTTCCCCTTTTCTGGCGGGTGCCTTACCTCCCTTGGGCTGGGCCAGCTGGTGGTCGGCCTGCTCCGTCTCTGCCGCTTGCCAGCTACGCCTCGGCCGGCACAGGGGGCGGAACCACGCATGCGCGGCCCTCCCGGGCAAGGAAAGTCCTCGACTTACGACCGGTTGGGTAGTCCTCGACGTACGACCGGTTTAGTCCTCGACTTATGACCGGTTTAGTCCTCAACGTACGACCGGTTGGGGTCGCGGCATTAAAAAGGTTGAGAACCACTGTAATAGAACAAATCCAAGAGGCTGCTTGCATCAGATGCTCAGCTACGTGGAGAGAGTCAATTTTCAGATGACAGGGATTATTGTTTAATAGAGAAACTGACATAAGGGATGTGGCCTTGCAGCTCACCGCAAACTTGTGTGAAAGCAGCTACTCAATCCTCTTTTAAATGCTGTTTCCCAGGGGACTCCGGGATGAGGCGGCAGCCTTCACCAGTCTCGGTGTATCTCTTCCCCGGTGAGAAAGGAGCGGCAGGCCAGGGGAAAACCCCACCGCCCCCAGTGATCCCGGTGGGTGAGGGGCTTGACTTCACCCCTTCGGAGGACAGCGAAGGCGAGAGCGAAGCCACGGATGGTTTCTGCATTTTGGATGCTCCAGGAACGGGCATTCCGGTAAGGACCTGGCCATCTTTGGGTCTTCTTCGAGGATTGCAATGGGAATGTTCTGAGAAAAGTTACTGCAGAGTAAGCGCCACAAAGAACGTTCTTCCTGTGTCAACTCAGAAAGCTTAGCTTGCCCCAGGAACTGCTGATCCAGTTCTACAGAGGAAGTATTGAGTCTGTCTTTTGTACCTCAATAATGGTCTGATTTGGCACCGCAATCGAACGGGCAGATATAGACTTCAACGGATAGTTAGGACTGCAGGAAGAACAATTGCAACCAGCCTGCACGGGTCAGAAAGAGGCCTGAGAAAATATCTTACAGCCCCCTCACAGCCTGGACATAAACTGTTTCAGCTGCTCCCCTCAGAATGCTGCTATAAGGCATTACATGGCAAAACAACTAGACACAAAGATGTTCCCCCCCATGCCATCACTGTGCTGAACACCTAATTCCCACAGCACTGTCTTAGGTCTAAGGATATTTGCCCATGTAGTAGGGCTGTAGTAATATTATTATCCTTCCCATCTTTTTTATTCCCCCCTTTTATTGGTATCATTATGATGATGATTATTACTCTGTTGCTTTGCGTGTACACAGAGAGCTTCTGCACCAGAGAAAAAATCCTTGTGTGTCCAATCACACTTGGCCAATAAAGTGTTCTGTTCTATTCTGTTCCGTTCCATATTCTAGTCTAGTCTAGTCTACTTTAATCTATCCCATCCCATCTCATTATTTCTATTTCTGTTTCTATTTCTATTTCTATTATTTCTATTGTTACTATTTCTAATCCTATCCTATCCTATCCTTCCTCTGAGATGCTGGGATTTCTCAGTTTGGGTATTAAGCGGTCCCATTCATCTAAAAACTGATCTTCCCCACACAAAATTGACCAGATTCTGCAGGGAGTTGATGTAGTGCCATCTCCATTAAAATAAGTAAATAAATAAATTTTCATGTACTCTAGACCAGTGGTTCTCAACCTGTGGGTCGGGACCCCATTTGGGGTCGATCGACCATTTCACGGGGGTCGCCAAGCAAGGCTGTCCGCCATTTTTTTTGTCCGCCATTTTTCCCCCCTTTTCCGGCGGGTGCCTTACCTCCCTTGGGCTGGGCCAGCTGGTGGTCGGCCTGCTCCGTCTCTGCCGCTTGCCAGCTACGCCTCG
>NW_015411633.1:0-1915 GCF_001527695.2 Protobothrops mucrosquamatus
CAATCACAAGGTTTCAGAACAGATTGAGAGACATGGCTGATTTAGTTTCATGGATTGGCATGCAAAACAACAACTACTCACCTGTGTAGCTGCCATCTGTTGAAATGTAGGCCGCTCAAGGAGAAAAGAAAAACGAGACAAAATTAGAGGCAGTCATTTTTAGATGCCTTCACTGCAAGAGGAGTGCATTCATGGAAAAATAAAGCTAAATTTCTGTACCCATTAACCATGAGAATTGGAAACTTGGCTTTAAAAAAAAGAGAGAGATGAAAAACAGATTCTGAAGCTAGATTGAAACTACTTTGCATGCTAGCCCCCCAAATACAGATAGGGCAACTGTAGGTTTCATTTCCCTTGTCAATCATCTACGTGCCATAAACAATTGACATAAATATCCTAGTTTTCTTTAAAAGAAAAAAAAAAACTTCTATGGGCCTATCTGCCTTCTCCGACAGACAATCTTTCTACAAGTAGTCCTTGACTTGCTCATTTGTTTTCACAACAGTTCGACAGCCTTGGAAAAAGTGACTTACGATCTGTATTCAAAGTTACAATTGTCACATCATCCCTTCAGTTACATGATTGCAATTCGGGGCACTTGGCAATTGGCTCCCATTTACCATGGTGGACAGCATCCCACAGTCCTCCAGCAGGTTTCAGACGAGCGAGGTCAATTGAGGAAGGTGAATTTGCTTAATGACTCCATGGTTCACTTACTGACTACATGATCTGCTTAAGAGCTGCAATGATTTACTCAATGGCCGGGATAAAAATGGTGGTAAAATCGGGTCGAGTCCCATGATGACTCGCTTAATGACCACATTGCTTAGCGACCAAAATTCTAGTCCTAATTGTGATTGTAATTCAAAAACTACCTGTAAACCCATTTTCCTCTGTCCTCCTCCTTAGCTGCTACAATCACTTGTGTTTAGCCCCTTGTCAAGACTGCACAAAAAAGGATCAGGGCTTAAATAAAGCTGAAAACACACTACAGGAAAATATTAGCTAATAAAAAAAGACATGTCTTTCTCTACAGCCAGTAGCTCCTCAAGAATATAAGATCTACAACCTCCCCACTTGGAGTAAAACTAAAAAGCTTCCAGCTGGAACTTCAGCCAAAACACTGTGATAAATCTCACTTGCCCGGAAAGGAAAAAAAACAACGGGAGGTACATCTTTGTTCCCAATTGGCATTCAGGGATAAGAAAGCCAAGGGGTTGAAAAGAATAAGAGGGATCAAAATGAAAAAGCCACGATCATCATCACCACAGGACCTGCCTTAAAAAAGCATCCTTCTCGGCGTGATTCTCTAATTGCTACTCTCTCTGAAATGGATGCCAGAGGAGCTGTTTTCCACTTACCTACTTATAAAGACTTATCCCTTCAATGAGTTACTTTTAAAATAAGCAATAAGGACATAATCCTTTTTTCTTCCCTCAAATACCTCTGTTTTATTATTTTCTTTGCTGGGAAAATATTCAACTTCAGGCCCGGGAGGGGAGGAAAGAATGTAATGTAAGAATGCAATATAATTTGAGCTTACTGAGGCAAATGAAACGAAACAAAATGCTGCATCAGAGCCAGGGTGGGGAAACTGAGACCCTGGAGCCTCCAATGATCTTCGAGCCAGTTTTATTTATTAATTTATTATTTATTTATTAATTGTATTTATATCCCGCCCTTCTCCTTTCGGACTCAGGGCGGCTGACAAATGATAAAAAAGCTAACAAATTACACCTAGTTAAAATTTGATTAAAATGAAATATTTGAAAATGTCAAATTTAAAAGTAATTAAAACCCCTATAAAATCCCCTAGGCCAGTCCCGCTTGCTGGAACAACCACGTCTTGAGGGCGCGGCGGAAGGAAGGGAGATCAGGAATCACCCTGATCTCTGGGGGCAGTTCGTTCCAGAGG
>NW_015411634.1:0-1915 GCF_001527695.2 Protobothrops mucrosquamatus
ATACTGAAAGTGCATTTCACTCACTCAAAGTGCTGCGAAAGGAAAATGTAAGGCAATATTTTTCGTCCGCTCCACATTCCACCAACTGCATGTCCTCATTTCTGCATTCATCCCCGCAGGCAAAACAGGTCTGGCATTTAAGAGACGCCACTGCAAACAGAAGAAGAAAAAGAAGGAGGGAAGGAAGGAAGGAAGGAAGGAAGTTAGTTAGAACAAGAAAGAAAGAAGAAAGAAGAAAAAAAGATAAAGAAAGAAAGAAAGAAAAAAGAAAAATGAAGAAAGGAAGGAAGGGAGGGAGAAAGGAAGAAAGGAAGAAAAAGAATGAAAGAAAGAGAAAAAGAAAAAAGAAAAAGAAACAAAGAAAAAGGAATAAGGGAGGGAGGGAGGAAGAAAGAAAGAAAGAAAGAAAGAAAGAGAAAGAAAGAAAGAAAAAGAAAGAAAGAGAAAGAAAGAAAGAAAGAAAAATAAAGAAAGAGAAAGAAAGAGAGAGAGAGAAAGAAAGAAAGAAAGAAAGAAAGAGAAAGAAAGAAAGAAAAGGGGAGGGAGGAAGGAATGCATTTTTTAATTAGTGATGCTGTACTTCTAGTAATGTTCGAGATGTGTAATGAGATAATTACAGGTAGTCCTCAACTTACAACCATTCCTTTACTGACAATTCAAAGTATAGAGATTGCTTGAAAGAAGCCACAATTGAAGTTCTTCCCCTTAACCACAATTTAGTGAAAATTCTTCCAGACCTTTCTTCCCTCCCAAATTTACCCTTGTGTGACTTACCTGTTGAGATGACTGAAGAGAGGAGGCACAGGAGAAAGATTCTAGCAGACATTATGGTGACAGTGTGAATCGACTGTGTCTAGTGAAGGCATTTATGTAAGGCATTTATGTGAGGCATTTATAGTTCCTGGAGTATGCCTACCTTGGAGGATGAATTTGAAGAATTCTGCTGACGACGTGGAAGGGGAGTTGAGATGACAATCAAATCCCACACAGAGTAGAGCAATATCGACTTACACAATAAGTTGGAGAAAGGGAAAATGTGCACACAATCCATCAAGATGAGTAAGGCAGTTTTGTCATATTGATGGTGAAGGAAAACTTGATTTGTGCTCTTATGTGGGGCCCATGTTTAGCAGAAGCTTTGCGTGTCAGTAATGCCCATCTATTAATGGGGTAAGAAATGAGGTTCAAAATCACCATTGGGTTGAAATTATTGTGGTAACATTTCAGGAGGAACCACACTTGTGATCAGGCAGAGTAGAGACCCCTGGCTCAATAGTACTAACTGTGAGAAAGATTTTGGAGTGCTAGTGGACAATCACTTGAATGTGAGCCAGCCGTGTGCTACAGCTGCCAAAAAAAGCCAACACGGTTCTAGGCTGTATTAACAGAGGGATAGAATCAAGATCACATGAAGTGTTAGTACTGCTTTATAATGCCTTGGTAGGGCCATACTTGGTATATTGAATCCCATTTTGGATGCCACAGTATAAAAAAAATGTTGAGACCAGTGGTGGGATTCAAATATGTGAACAACCGATTCTCTGTGTGAATGCTGCTTCTGAAAGTCCATTCTGGGCCTGGGCAACAAAAAATTAGCTACTGGTTCTATCGAACTGGTGCGAACTGGCTGAATCCCACCACTGGTTGAGACTCTAAAAAGAGTGCAGAGAAGAGCAACAAAAATGATTAGGGGACTGGAGGCTAAAACGTACAAAGAACAGTTGCTGAAATTGGGTATGTCTACTCTAATGAAAAGAAGGACTAGGGGTGACATAATAGCAATATTCCAACATTTGAGGGGCTGCCACAAAGAAGAGGGGATCAACCTATTCTCCAAAGCACCTGAAGGCAGAACAAGAAGCAAAGGATATAAACTAATCAAGGAGAGAAGCAACCTAGATCTAAGGAGATATTT
>NW_015411635.1:0-1915 GCF_001527695.2 Protobothrops mucrosquamatus
AGAGAATTGCATTCACCACCTGAATAGTTTTGAAAAAGAATGGGATTAAAAGAAAAAATAGTAAGATTAAAAGAAAATGGAGTGGTTTTTTTAAAAAAATAAAATTTGTAGGCCAGAACCCACTTGCTTGACTTTCACAAATAAGTTTATACTCAGGGATGGATTTTTTTCCCCTCTCTTTCAAGGCAGCAATAAAAAACATTGAACAAAATAATTTTATAGGACAAAAAAAATCAGTGACAATAAAACCCAACAATACAATACATAGGCTAGGAAAGCAAATAGTGCAGCTTCATAAAGGCCTGGCAATATGTACAATTAGAAATATATACAAGATAATAGAAATACTTCTACATATGTACGGTAGATGTTTTAGAATACTTAAAAGAACCATTCTAATATCTTTCTTGTAATGCTCTATCAGCATGGAGAATATTTTCACAAAAAGAGTGAACAAAAATGTATTTGTATCCTTTTCTTTCTTCAATAAATGCATTGATGCAAGCTATTTTTTCTAATATAATTGGTGTCTCATTTATTTAAAGTATTTCTATCTCATCTGTCATAGAAAGTAAACTGCTAAATTTGAAAGAATAACTGATTTCCAAAACAGGGAAACAAGAGCTAGCTTCAGAGGAGAAAAAAAATGGTGGTAGCTGCAATCATGTGATTTAAGCCCCACCCTTTTTAATGCATATAAAAAGGACAGTTATCAGTTGTACTGTTTCAGCTGCCATTTTGCCTCACAGACACCTTGAAGAGCAATTTGGTCTAGTGATTAAGGAACCAGGTTAAAAGCCAGGAAACTGAGTTCCAGTCCTGCCTATGGCATAAAAGTCGTCTCACTGACTTTGAGTAAGTCACTCTCTAGCCCATTCACAGGGTTGTTGTTGTTGTCCAACCCATCGCGACCCCATGGACAATGTTCCTCCAGGCCTTCCTGTCCTCTACCATCTTCTGGAGTCCATTTAAGCTCACGCCTACTGCTTCAGTGACTCCATCCAGCCACCTCATTCTCTGTCGTCCCCTTCTTCTATTGCCCTCAATCTTTCCAGCGTTAGGCTCTTCTCCAGTGAGTCCTTCCTTCTCATTAGGTGGCCAAAGTACTTGAGTTTCAACTTCAGGATCTGGCCTTCTAAAGAGCAGTCAGGGTTGATCTCCTCTAGGACTGACCGGTTTGATCGCCTTGCAGTCCAGGGGACTCGCAGGATCTTCTCCAGCACCATAGTTCAAAGGCCTAAATTCTTTGTCGCTCAGCCTTTCTTATGGTCCAACTTTCACAGCCATACATTACAACTGGGAAAACCAGGAAATGAATAAATAGTGCAAAACTAATTTACGTTTCCTACATCCCCCTTATATCTCAACTACAAGTGTATTTGTATGTGTGTGAATATATTGAAATATGTATTCTGAAATATATGTATATGTACATTATATGTATACTGTTTATGTATTCTGAGTATTCTGTGGTCATCTCTCCATGTCAATTACCCTTTAACAGCTCTCACTATATCTCCTTTCATTGCTTGGTTGAAACAAGTGGGCCAATTATCTAGATTATATAGTCTCAGTGAAAGCTGATCTTCTATATTAATAAATAAATAAATAAATACATGCATGCATACATGCATACATACATACATACATGCATGCATACATACATAATCACTAGCAAAAGTAGGTGACACAGCACACCTTCTTTGGCATTTCTGTTTAAATGGAACCATAAATTTGAAAACAAAAGTGCCTAAAGAGTTAAACAAGACAATAAATTTTTAGCTTTTCCTGATCACGTAACTGGTAACCAAAAATAGACCAAGAGCGTTAGCATCACTCATGGTTTCTTGTTAATTGTCCTGTTTTAGATACAGATGTTTTTCACTCCCAGACACTGACTTTTTTTTTGTACAAA
>NW_015411635.1:11161-12758 GCF_001527695.2 Protobothrops mucrosquamatus
CTCTCTCTCTCTCTCTCTCTCTCTCTCTCTCTCTCTCTCTCTCTCTCTCTCTCTCTCTCTCTCTCTCTCTCTCTCTCTCTCTCTCTCTCTCTCCTGTACAGATAAAGCTGTAGTCACTCTGATTATTTAATATTTTCCTATTTATGTCCCTTTTTTTTGCAATTGGTGAGCTATGCATCCCAGCACAATTACTGGCTTAATACTATCCTCCTTGTCTTTTTTCAGATGCCAAACTAGCCCAACATCAATTGGGGGCATATTTCTTCCAGGGAATCTACGCTATTATTTCTGGGAGGGCTGACCAATTGACAGGAAGGAAACTATGTTGCAAAGGCAAACCATCAGCATCATGTCCACTGCAATATTCCATAAATAAACATAGAAATCTGCAATTAAATCTCCACTATGCCTGCCCTTTCTAAAAAGAAAGAGAAAAGATAAACTTGTGCTTCTTATATTTCCTACTGTTTTCTGTTCAGTCTGTAACATTTCTCTAATCTAAGAAACAGTAAGTATAATAAAAATTTTGGCATCTAAACATTAGTATGCTTACTGATGGGTTTTTTCCCTTTCCTGCTTGAAAATTGAATAATCTGGTAAGGAAGGAAGCAGGAAGGGGAGAGAACCAAGTAACTGGTTCTATCCGAGAGTGTTGCTAACATCCCATGCTTGAAGAAAGTATCAAACTAATCTCAGCTCCAATTAGAGTTGAGCTGAAACATCTGTCCTGAACTTTTCCTCTAAAACAGGCATGTCAAACTGCCGGCCCACGGGCCAGACGCGTCATCCTAAAACTGTGCCTATCCCATTGCCGGCAATGGAGAAAAAGCTCTGATACGTTGCATGACATCACGTGATGTTGCGAGTTTGAAATGCCTGCTCTAAAACAAAGGTATTAGGATGGAAAGGGAGACATAGGGTTCCTTACAAAGCAAAATACTCTCAGCATTGTTTCTTTGGAAGGCTGTCCAATCCATCTGTATTTTAGGAATCATAAGAAGAAAGAGCAAGTCTTGACAATTATCTGAAAGCAGAATGAGCAGACACAAAATGATATTCTATTTCTTTAATTGTCCTGCTTTTTCTGCCACACTGTACAGAATGATAAGTAGCTTCATGCTTAACAAATAAAACAATTTGGCTGTATGTCATGATAATTTTTTTTAAAAAAAATAGCTACATATTTTGGGGTGCTACCATATTTTTTCCTCACAACTCACATTCATAATATATAGATAGTCCTCAACGTATGACCACAGTTGAGCACAACATTTCTGTTGTTAAATGAAACATTTGTTAAGTGAGTTTTGCCTTATTATACGTCTTGGGTTTGGACTTGGGTTTGGACTCTTTCCACAGTTGTTAAGTGAATTGCTGAAGTTGCTAAGTTAGTAACATAGTTGTTAAGTGAATCTGGCTTGACTTTGTTTGTCAGAAAGTTACAGAAGGTGATCACATGACCCCAGAACAATGCAACCATCATAAATATGAGTCCGTTCCCAAGCCTCTGAATTTTGATCATGGGAGTTCTGCAATGGTCATAAGTGTGAAAAACAGTCATAAGTCACTTTTTTTTAATCCTGTTGTAACTTCGAAT
>NW_015411636.1:0-1915 GCF_001527695.2 Protobothrops mucrosquamatus
AAGACATGGCTTTTCCAACAAGCGGGCCTGGCCTAGGGAGGATTTTAAATTGGGTTTTTTAGAAAATTTTAACACCACAACTCTAAAATATTTGGTTTTAATTTGGTTTTATTAGGCGGGGATTGTGGGTATGTTTTTGTTTTAAATATGTTGTGAGCCGCCCTGAGTCCCGTTGGGAGAAGGGCGGGATATAAATCAATAAAAAAAAAAAAATGTGGACTTCAACTCCCAGAATTCCACAGCCAGCAATGCTGGCTGTGGAATTCTGGGAGTTGAAGTCCACATGCCTTAAAATTGTCAAGGTTGAGAAACACTGTTCTAGATAATTTGCAGCCATATCATTTCATTGACATGATCAGGGATGGAACTCGTATATGGAAGGCCCAAATCTCCCATTTCAATCACTGGCTTTTTCAAAACTCTCTTCAACAGCTAATTGGCACTCATCAGTTGACTATCGATGTACAAAGTTGAGAAAATAGAACTCTCCTCTCCTTGCTCAAGAACAGATAATTTTATTTTCCCTTTACACTGAGAATTGTACATCAATGATCCAACAGAACTTCCTGTCTGTCACCTGAAGAAAGTTGTCTCATTGAAATCAAGAATTAGCCAATGCATGCCATGTTGTAATCCTTTCACCTAAACCCCAGTGATCTACTTGTCAGATTATCTTTTGTTAATCATTATCTTAACGCACTCCCTAGAAGCCTTTGAAAGAAAGACAGAGCACAAATCTAACCATTTACAGGTTTCCCTCTCTTATTTGCACAATCCACGAATTCAGACTTTGGTGTAAATGTTCACTCTTTTCTATATAGTTCTTTGAATAAAGATATTCCTGAAAAAAAATAGTAGAGCAGGAAATGAATTTGGCTGCAGTATGATGGCATTTGGCATTTTTAACCAAAATATATATCCATCTTACAATACAAAGCCAAGATAAAACCAAATATAGCAACAGATAATACAAATATTGTGCTATCAAAGGACACTTCATTCCAACATGTTGACATTTTATAACTATTTCATTAACAAAACGAAGGTATTTTTGGCATTCCTGAAGGATGTTAAAAACTGGATATTTCAGGATCTCAACTAGTACAATTTATTCCTTAATAACCTGCAGTTTTATTAACCTGCAGTTCTTAATTAGATCTTTGATGCTCTAGATGGGTGCAACTGCATTCAATCCCCCCTTGTTTCTGTTCATATAGGCATCTTGAATACTTTGATTTTGGAAAGTCCTGAACCTTAAGAGTATACCACATAGAACACTTCATGCAACAGGACAGACAGAATGATTTCACTTACTTAGGTGTGAAGCCCTTGAACATATTTTGCTGCTTACAAACAAAAATCTTGCTTAAGATTTTATCATTGTTGAAATGGCCATTTTTATCCTCCCTTCGTCTATGGTTTGCATCTTTGGTTTTTATGATTAATATGGATTTTTATATTTTATATTGTTTTTACACACATTGTTTTTATCTAATTGTTATGTGGCACCCAGAGTCATTTTGGTGAGATTGGCAGCTACAGTATATAAATTTGATTAATAAAAAATACACAAAATCATCTTGGAGACCTAGTCCTGCATTAGGCATGAAAGCTGGGTGGTGACTTTGGGCCAATCCTTCTCTCTCAGTCCAACCCACCTCACAGGGTTGTTGCTGTGGGAAAAACAGGAGGAGGAAGGAGTATTAGGTATGTTTGCTACCTTGAGTTATTTATAAAAATAATAAAAGTGGGATTAAAAATAAACAAAAATAAAAAGGCTCAGGAAAATATGCATTTCTGTAATCTTCATGTGTCATACGTTAGTTTTCTTGTCCAGTCCTTGGAGTGATAATGTTGGATGGGAAGCACCTCCAAGTGTTTAAGGCTTCGTAGTTACCTGCCATCCTTCTCTGAT
>NW_015411637.1:0-1915 GCF_001527695.2 Protobothrops mucrosquamatus
AGAAGCGGTGAATGCACCAACACTGGAAGTTTTTAAGAAGAAACTGGACAGCCATTTGTCCGAAATGGTATAGGGTTTCCTGCCTGAGCAGGGGGTTGGACTCGATGACCTCCAAGGTCCCTTCCAACATCATCATCATCATCATCATCATCATCATCATCATCATCATCATCATCATCATCATCATCATCATCATCATTAGATGAGGACATTAACAAGCATTCTGTAATTGTTTGGGTAAGATGGGTAGAAACCTTTGGGGAAATGACTGTTATGATAACCAGGCTTTTTGAGTCATATAGTGTCAGGTGCAAGAAATTGGGAATCAGGGTTAGGTCAAAAATGAATACAAGTTTATTTCATGCTAGAAGACCTCCAAGGTCCCTTCCAACTCTGTTATTCTGGACTTAGATCTCTCGTGGGCATGAAGAGACTCTTAATTGATGATGTGTTTAACCCTCGGGCTCAGCCTGGTCATCACTTACATAAAGGCTTGGAAACTTGCAGTCAGTATCTTGAATTGCATTTGGATCTGTACTGATAATCAGTGTGGTTCCCACAGCAGAGGTGTAATACAGAGGATCACAACAAATAATATGATGGAGCTATAGGATTTAATGACTTCAGTGCAGAAGCAGTTTAAATTCTGTATGTAAAAAAATGCTTTCCCACTTCAGACATGGTAGTTAAAAGTTAGACATAAAATGGATATATGCTGTCCAACAAAGGGAAAAGCCATTAACCGTTTCAAATACATTTAAAGAATTAAGTTTAGTTGTTCTAATTCATATTATTATGAATATTATTCTAGTGAAAATTCACTGTTATCCCTCACTGTTATGAGACCTTTTTACATGCATAGAGGACATTGGAAACGAGATAGATTGTTCTTTACAGACTTAAATGTTATGGTTATCTTTCAGTTCTTTTGGGGAGAAGAAAATTATTTTATTTATTTGTAGTACTACTTATAACTTACCCCAAACCTTGCTTAACTAAGAGGATCTATTTTTGTTCCTCCTTTAAAATTGACCGTCTATACTCAGTTACATGTGTGTAATGTTCTCAGAACATGTTTCAACTAAGTTCAAGGGCTTGTAAGATTTTTTCTTTAAGGGGGAGCTCTTATCTGCTTACATCTGTAAACACCACAAGAGGAGGCCCAGTTTTAAATTACCACCCTACTGCTGCGAAGCCTTCCTCCTAATCCTATAAAACTGTCAGAAATTGATGGGTCCTTGGGGGTTATGGCAATTTTCAACACCCTGCTATCAAATATCACAAGAATGTGAGGGTTTGGTTACTACGCCAATTTCAAAACTGGATTTTATTGCATCTTATTTTGTGTGCACTGAAAAAAAAATAGTTGCACGAGAAGCACACAAAATGAGGTTCTGCTGTTTTATGTACATTTATGGGAACTGTTATTTATGCAGCAAACTATCTGCTTGAGAACAGAAGGAAATCCAGCTTTTTGAAGCACCAAATCATGTTCTGAGATCTCATTTGTGCCATTTTGGAGTTATTGTGGAAAAGGCAATTCTTGAATTCCCCCCCCCCCATGGCAGCCATAATATGGTTTTTTGATGAATAGTTTTCTCACAGTTCGGCATTTTTGCTGTAGGCAAAATAAGTTTCTCATAGTTGATGCAGATAGTATTGAGCTACATAGAGGAGAGTTCCAGGTAGTAGTTACATTATGCAAAAAGAAAACAGAATGCCCTTGACGTGATGACCCGTTGCCTGGAGGCCGTACGGGTCTGGATGGGGAGGAACAGACTCAGGCTCAACCCTTCCAAGACTGAGTGGCTGTGGCTGCCGGCGCCTCGGCATAGTCAGCTGACCCCATCGCTGACTATAGGGGGCGAAATTTTGGCCCCCTCAGAGAGGGCCCGCAACTTGGGAGTCCTCCTGG
>NW_015411638.1:0-1915 GCF_001527695.2 Protobothrops mucrosquamatus
CCATTATGCATCCCTTTAGTATATAACCAGATAATTGAAGTTTCAGGACTCCAGGGAAGAATATAATGAATTAGTGTACTCTGCTTCCTTAATATAAATCTAGATATACGTGTAATGGTTTTAAAACTTTTTTTAAGAGGATGGTGAGCTGCAATATATGAGTCTTATTTCTTCTGTTTGTCTTGAAAATAAATCTGTACATGGGAATAACCTTGAGTTGTGAATCTAACATTTGATTTTTCTACTCTTTTTTCTTTTTAATAAGGGTTAAGTGGTTTTGCTGATGGAAACATAATGCTAACCATCAAAACAGTACAAGGCAATTCATTAGGGAGGAACAAGATTATACCACCCTGGTGTCACTCTTCCCCTTCCCTACTGATAGCTTATTGTGTATTCTAATATTACTTTATTGCATGTTTAGCATAAGTGACAAGTGTCTTAGTGATCTAAAATTGGCTTAATTCTACACCATTCAATAATAGTAATAAGGATACCTGGAGACAGCAAAATAGAAGAGAAAGAACTGTATAAGATCACAAAATACAAATGCCATCAAATAAAAGGAGAATGACTATGGCAAAAGAAAGCAGAGATATTACCAATAGCAATAGGATCCTTGGGTGCAATCCGAAAAAAATCTGAAGCACCTCTTGAACACCATCAGCATTGACAAAACCACTATCAGTCAGTTGCAAAAGGGTTAGGGTTATCAACATCTGCCTATCCCCGTTCCTTGGGAAGGACTCGATAGGTGGATAAAAATGCTAGATCCAGTCTAAACATCTGGCTGACAAATCTCTCCGAGTATCACATAACATAGTATAGCACCTGCAAGTGAGGGAAACAGCAAAAGCATCATGTCAATCAAGAATAGGTTTACAAACTCCCATCTCTGTGTAACACATGTCATGTAGGTTATGCTGATAAATAGGGCTAGAGCTTTGATTGCCCCAATCAAGGCTACCATTTTGATGCACCTCTGGATATAATCTTGATTGTTCTGTTTAGTGTGTATATGATTTTATTTATTTATATCTTTCTTTTACTCATGTTTGTATGCCACCTGCTCCTTGCAAATTTTATCATTAATTTAGCAGCAGTTTGTAGTCTTGCTTTTTCCCCCTGCAAATTCTAAATTTTTAAACAATTACTGTAAAGCTATTTTGCTATCGTTGCTTTTTTCTTGGAAGATTCCCACTTTCACCATATATTGATGAAGAACTGTAAGTCCTTTAAGATAGGCCGAGTCAGGAAACAACAAACCTTGGCAGGTTTGACTAGAACTCTACTTTATTGATATAGGTTATACAAAGAGAATTTTGAAACTCTGCGCTTTCTTTCTCTCCTGTCTATATCCCAATAAATTAGGGTGGACCCAACCTGAGCTTCTTTTTCACACTTTCTCTATTAAGGGATGTTTTTGTGTTTGGAATTGTTTCTCCATAGTTTCTCCAAAGTCATCTCCATGGCTCTATACAACAGAATAACAGAATTAGAAGTCTTCTAGTTGAACCCTCTGTTGAGACTCTAGAAAGAGTACAGAGAAGAGCAACAAAGATGATTAGGGGACTGGAGGCTAAAGCATATAAGGAAAGGTTGATGGAATTGGGTATGTCTAGTTTAATGAAGAGAAGGACGAGGGGTGACAGGATGGCAGAGTTCCAATATCTCAGGGGTTGCCACAAAGAAGAGGGAGTCAAGCTATTTTCCAAGGTGCCTGAAGGCAGGACAAGAAGCAATGGATGGAAACTAATCAAGGAGAGAAGCAACCTAGAACTAAGGAGAAACTTCCTGACAGTTAGAACAATTAACCAGTGGAACAACCTGCCTCCAGAAGCGGTGAATGCTCCAACACTGGAAGTTTTTAAGAAGAGACTGGACAGCCATTTGTCTGAAATGGTATAGGGTTTCC
>NW_015411639.1:0-1915 GCF_001527695.2 Protobothrops mucrosquamatus
TAAAGAGTCCATGGAGATGTTTCCAGGCATAAATGACACACCATACAACAATTCATAAGGAGACAATCCTAAATTTTTCCGTGATTGTGTTCTTATTCGCAACAATACTAAAGGGAAACATTTTATCCAAGTCATTTGAGTTTCATATTGTGGAATTTCCCACTTGAGGTAATTTAAAATCAACTTGAATGCATTGAAACAGCCTCACCATTAGATGTTATAGAGCATTTTATGTATTTGTCTACATATCATACTTATTGTATAACCAACCATATATTAACCATAGAAAAGTATCAATTATCCCCTAACCATTCCTTTGTCCGTATGTATTTACAAACAGATTACTTAGTAAAGAGCCAACAAAGAAGCGCTCACCAAACTCTGCTTGAGTTTGTTTGCATACAAATCTTTATTCAAAACAACATAGCTCATTTATAATCCCCAAATTTTTCTCAACTTCTTCATTTTAAACAAGGGTTGAATTACAATTCCTTCAATTCTTTTAGGTATTATTATTATTATTATTATTATTATTATTATTATTATTATTATTATTATTATTATTATTATTATTATTATTATTATTATTATTATTATCAGTGTGTCCTGCACAGAGACATAAAAACATAAAAAAATAAAATAACAAAAAAAAGCAACTCCACAAAATAAATAAATAAACAAGCTTAATAAGATCCTCAAACCAGAATTCTAAGCAGAAAAAAAAGTTAAAAAGATCAGACCCCCCTTTTCTTTTCTGTCTCTCTCGTTCTTAAAGCAACACAGCCAGCTAGGGGTGGGGGGGGAAAGAGACAGGAAAAGAAAAAAATTACACAACAATTTCACCATTAACAAAATAGTTTTCTCTTCTTCACATGCATTTTCCATTTCACTTTTACAGCAACAACAACAAAAAATCTGCAGTTTACTGTTTCTTTCACAGTCTGGGATGGGGGAGAAACTCTCTCTCTCACACACACACACACAAACACAGGATCAGCATATCCACACATTCACTTCCATTCAAACTGCTTGTATAAACACTTTCACATACAAATATTTCATTTCATACTTTCTCCTAACAAAGAAATAATTATTATTATAATTTCAAGGAACTGTTCAAAAGCCAATGAGCTCCTTTCCTCTCCCAATTTCCTTTGCTCTTAGAGCTTGCCTATTAACTTTCTTGCAAAATGAGACATCCGGCCGTTATTTGTTTCACAACAGTGAAAACTCTCCTGTAGCCATACCATTTAGAAACACGTCTTCTAAAACCCTCATGGAGTGTTTGGATTACTTCACGTGTTATGGCTTTATTCAACATCTGCTATCCACCAGGTAATATCCATTTTCCTTCTGTATTCTTTCCTTTTGTTTTATTACTTGGTTTATTGTGGCAATCATCTTATTCTGTTGCCTAAATTTCTCTACATCCCTTTGCACATATACCTTTTGTGCTTCCTTTAACAAGTCATCTATACTTTTCCCTGTCCATTCCTCCAATTTTTGTAGTTTCTTATGTCTGGCCAGGATTTTACCACAAATTGTATTTTTACCAGAAGAGTATTTGCTGGGTCATCTGGATCAGTTCCAGAATACTTCCTCATTCCGTCTTTCAGTCTTTGGAGGAATGTAGCTGGAGATTCTTCTTTTTCTTGTTCTATCATTAAAGCTTTGCTCATGTTGTGCTTTTGGAACAGCTTCTCTTATTCCTCTTAGCAATAATACTCTCATATCTTCCATGTTTTGTCTATCTGCAGCATTATTATTATCCCAATTTGGTCTTACTACAGGAAACTTTACATCTGCCAAAATTGCCCCCTGTGCTTGGGGATTATGTTCCCTAGTCCAGACCAAATGAGCTGCTCTTTGAATTAACTGTCTTTCTTCTGCTGTAAATAACATGCTCTGTATCACT
>NW_015411639.1:10589-12237 GCF_001527695.2 Protobothrops mucrosquamatus
GCGGTGTAAATTTTATCTTTTTCTTAAAAATCTGTTGAAGGTTCCACCAAATCTTAATCCAAAAGGCTTTAACATCCCTACATGTCCACCAAATATGATAATAAGTTGCATCCAAATTACCACATCTCCAACATTTTGGCTGCAAGTTCGGGTACATGCAAGACAATTTTTGAGGGTCCAAATGCCATCTATAAAACATCACTGTTGCAATTTCTGAATGCTGTATTTTAATATAAACAATACTATCGTTCAGGAATCACTCTTTTTAGTAACATCTAAAAATGTAAGAAGATTATCCTTATTTGCGGAACCAGTGTACTGTAGTGGTTAAGATGGAGAATTAGGAACTGAGAAACATAGGTTCTAGTCCACCCTCAGTTACAGAAGCTCATTGCGTGACTTTGGGCTCTCAGATTACCCTAACTCACAGAGGTGTGGGGAATATAGAAGGGAGGGCTATATATGTTGCTCGTATGTGATTGTGTCAGTATAATAAGGAAAAAAACTGGGGACATATCCTTATTGTCTCAAATATGTTGTATGTAGCTCTTTCTAGGATGGGGTAGTGAAGATAAAGCTAAGCTGTCCTGTTTTCACACATGCACACGCCAAGAGGGTTTGAAGTCTTTATTGAGGCTTTACAAGCCCCTATTATTCCCCAGGGCTCACCCACACAAAGCAAATGCAAATTCCCAATGAGTCCAAGCCACGAACAACATCGAGTCTGAGGGCAACCAACAAGTCTGTAAATCCACATACAAGGTCCAAAGTGCAGATACAAGTCCACAGTCCCAGCACAGTACATGAAGCCAAAGTCCCAAGTCCAAAATCCAAAATCCAAGATCCAAAGTCCAGTCATTGAAATCAAGGCACAGGTCCGGAATCATCACAAAGGCAGAGCACACAAGTCAGGAAACAGACAAGTCTCCAACGTCACTTTACTCCATTAGGAGGGGTAAGGCTGCCTCTTCATGAGTAGCCCTGCTGACCTCCATTGTGCCTCCCTCTTTTTGGTCCTGTGCGCTGGGGATCTGGTGGAGGAGGCAGTTCCTCCTTGTCCCTGCTAACCAGCTGCAGCTGCACCCCTTCCCTCTCCCCTGCTTCTGGCTGGTTGTCCGAGCCTCCTGGCTGCAGCTATGTCCCCACTCTCCTTTTCAGGCAGGCTCTTGTCCAGTCACTTCTCCAACAGCCCTGAGGTTCCTGGCCTCTCCTCCTCTTGCCCATCCACTCCGTGTACAGAGTCCCCTGCATCTTCCCGATGCTCCTCCATGCCCCACTCTGAAGTTCCTGGAGCTGGCTCTTCCTCATCGTCTGAGCCTGCATCCGAGGAATCCATTACATAAGCTGTAAAATGGCTAAGTGGCACACCAGCAGCTGTGGAAAATGAATTGTCCATGGTTTGGTTAGTCTACCTTCATGTAGTAAATGCTGTCAACCCATTGTCCTTCCTTATTATTATTATTATTTCATAAACTTCTATGCCGCCCTTCTCCCCAGAGGGACTCAGGGCGGCTCACAGCATGTTAAAAAACAAAACAAAGAACATTTCCCCTATAAAACCAATTAAAAAGCAAATATATTAATAGCTGTGTCATATTTAAAATCTTTGAAAATTTTTAAAAATTATTCCCTATTTAAAATTCACCCT
>NW_015411640.1:0-1915 GCF_001527695.2 Protobothrops mucrosquamatus
TTACTGAGAAAAAGAAGTGAGGATGTTTTCCTACTCTGCTCTCTGTAATTCAAACCAAAACAAAGGGGCCTTGAACTTGTGTAAGGTGGATGATGATAACAAACCAAAAAGGCTCTCCCAAAGGGTAAGGAGAGTGTGTAAGAAATGTAGATCTAGGAATCCCTTCATGGACCCAATCAGGAGCCCATTCCACAACCTCCCCAGGCACACATGCTCTTGCAAAGAGACCACTCTATTATAATAAAATACAATAGAATATTACTATGTGGTGGGCAGAAAGCTGTTGGTGATCTTACAGCACTGGCTAGTTATCCAGTTTCTTCAAATAAAATGCCCTCCTAGATATACCTTGATTTGATTGTAAGCAAAGCATTCACAATATAACATTCTTTAACAAGAGAGTACAGGTAGTCCTCGACTTACAACAGTTCATTTAGTGACTGTTTGACATTACAGCACTGAAAAAAGTGACTTATGACCATTTTTTTCACACTTAGGATTGTTGCAGCATCCTCATGGTCAAGTGATCAAAATTCAGACGCTTGACAACTGACTCATATTTATGACAGTTGCAGTGTCCCGGGGTCATGTGATCACCATTTGCGACTTTCTGACAAGCAAAGTCAATGGGGAGGCCAGATTCACTTAACAACCATGTTACTAACTTAACAACTGCAGTGATTCAGTTAACAGCTGTGGCAAGAAAAATGGGGCAAAACTTTTTTGTTATACGTTAATTTAAAAATTGGAAAAAAAAGGCTGTAAAATGGGGCAAAACTCAACAAATGTCTCAGCAACATCAATTTTGGGCTCAGTTGTGGTCGTAAGTCGAGGACTACCTTATATTCAGGAGAGGTGAGGTGGGCCTTAAATGTGAGAACATGCAAGTGTCCTCTTCAGAAAAACTAAACAAAAAGATCCACCTCCTCACAATTAGACTACTAAATTTAAAGTCATCCTTTTTTCTATCTTAATACTATGCTGCAGCCAGAACCACTTAAAAGCTATTCTTCAATACTAAGTGAAGGACTTGATAACCCTGGCCTGTATTCATGTCACTTTGGGATCTAATGACCAGTATGTATGAGAATTGAGATTTCTGCACTTTTAAATACGATGCACTTATTATTTTTAAGAAATTGTGTTATTCTCCTAGATATTTTAGCAAACCTACAGTTTCAGTGTCAAAAAAGGGGAGGGGTTGAGGGGTTCTCAAATTTTTAGCAGTTTTTATGAGTATATAGGGCAATTTTGAAATTTTGCACTGTATTATTCTATACTAAGCTAGAGAACTGTTTATATTTGAGCCTGACAAGCTCTCTTTGGTCATCCTGAATTAGCAATAATATTAATTGATATTCTGTTGCTAGGATACTAGAACTCAACAGTTTAAAACAAGGAAGCTGAAGTCACATCAAGGAAACGATTCATCTTGTATTTTGTGTTCTGAAGTGAGAAATTGAAGATATTTATGTGAGAATTATGCAATCTGGAAAAAAAACTGAGAATGATGTAGCCAAAATAGATAGCCTCAGTGGAAAGCACATGATTTAGCCATTGGTTTCCTTTGGCAGTGGATAAAGATGCTACAACATTTGATCAAAGAACGAATGTGCATATTTCAACTTTTTCACTATTTCTTCATCTTGCTTTATTCATTACAGCTTTAGAAAACCTAAATACAATAAAATATTTTCACAAACCAAGGGTGAACTCTTTTATTTATTTATTTATTTATTAATTGTATTTATATCCCGCCCTTCTCCTTTCGGACTCAGGGCGGCTGACAAATGATAAAAAGCTAACATATTACACCTAATTTAAAATTTGATTAAAATGAAATATTTAAGAATGTCAAATTTAAAAGTAATTAAAACCCCTATAAAATCCCCTAGGCCAGTCCCGCTTGCTGGAA
>NW_015411641.1:0-1915 GCF_001527695.2 Protobothrops mucrosquamatus
TTTGAAAACCCCTGGACTTCAACTCCCAGAATTCCTCAGCCAGGGACGCTGGCTGAGGAATTCTGGGAGTTGAAGTCCACAAGTCATAGAAGGACCAAGTTGGAAGACCCCTGGACTTCAACTCCCAAGCCAGGCACGCTGGGTGAGGAATTCTGGGAGCTGAAGTCCACAAGTCATAAAAGGGCCAAGTTTGAAAACCCCTGGACTTCAACTCCCAAGCCAGGCACGCTGGGTGAGGAATTCTGGGAGCTGAAGTCCACAAGTCATAAAAGGGCCATGTTTGAAAACCCCTGGACTTCAACCCCCAGAATTCCTCAGCCAGGCACGCTGGATTTGGTGACCAGGCAAAACACAATTCCCAAACCATTGAATCATTTGGCACCGACTTGGATCAAAGCGGCTAACAACTCTCTCAACTGCCCTGCTCAGCAAGTGCTTGTGGATGCCCACCTCAAATCCTGAATACCTCACATTGGCCAGTTTTGTGCCACAGGCTGGACCAAAGTGGTCTTGGCTAAGGGGGGGTCTTCGCTGTCTGATGGGACTCCAGCCATTGGCACCCCAGAACGTGGAAGTAATCTGGGGCAGACCTTCGTCCATCTGTCAACTTATTTTATAAGTTCTTGAGGCATCCAAGGTGGGCGTGAGGGACCCAACAGGTGTAGGTCTTAGGCCAGGAGTCTTCGAACTTGGCCCTTTGATGACTTGTGGACTTCAACTCCCAGAATTCCTCAGCCAGCGTGCCTGGCTAAGGAATTCTGGGAGTTGAAGTCCAGGAGTCTTCAAACTTGGCCCTTTGATGCCTTGTGGACTTCAACTCCCAGAGTTCCTCAGCCAGCGTGCCTAGCTGAGGAATTCTGGGAGTTGAAGTCCACGAGTCATGAAGGGGCCATAGTTCCCCCATGCTGGCTCAGGAATTCTGGGAGTTGAAGTCCATGAGTCATGGAGGGGCCATAGTTTCCCCATGCTAAGAGCCAAGTTTGAAGACCCCTGCCTTAGACATTTGGCAGCTCAAAGTTCCCTGTGATTGACCCATAATTCTGAATACACCACTTTCTTTGGGGTATCCAAAATGCTTTTCCAGCCAGCCACCAGCAGCTGTTCCTGAAAGACCACCTCAATTTCTATTCTGTGACTTCTTTTGTTATGCCTTAGCTAAATAGTTTGCTGTTATTAAAGGAAGCCCATGTACTCGGCCTGTTGGCGTTTAATTTCTGATTGGTGGGGAAGCAACTCATGAAGCGAGTTCAATTGTGCTCACTGCCATACAAAAAAGATGCTGAGGCCTTGGAGAGAGGGCAGAGAAGAGCAACAAGGATGTGTAGGGGGCTGGAGGCTAAAACATGCAAAGGATGGTTGCAGCAGTTGGGTATGTCAAGTCTAGAGAAAAGGAGGACTGGGGGGGGGCATGATGGCAGTATTCCAGTATTTGAGGGGCTGCCTCATAGAAGCAGGTGGGGGGGGGAGGTCAACCAATTCTCCAAAGCGCCTGAAGGCAGGACAAGAAGCAAAGGATGGAAACTCATCGAGGAGAGAAGCAACCTGGAATTAAGGAGAAACTTCCTAACAGTGAGTGTTGGAATATAGCATAAGTCACTCCATCTTGTAACCTTCAGTATGCTTAAACCTACACTTCTTCATTCCTACGTGTTAGGCTGCAATCTGCAGCTGCACACGCGTAAGGACAGAGAACAAAGAAGCAAGTCAAAAGCCCTGGTCTACACAAGCTATGATACTATCACTTCCTGATAAGACCTTCCAAGGTGAACCACAATGGCAACTTTTACTGTGAACTGTTAGTTGTATATGCCATGTAATAGATAAGGTACATTTTGTAAAACTTTGGCTGTCTCTAACCTCCAAAACTCCCACTGTTTGCAACTTCCGGCTCACCCCCTCACCCCCCTGCTAAAAA
>NW_015411642.1:0-1915 GCF_001527695.2 Protobothrops mucrosquamatus
TCCTCCTCCTCCTCCTCCTCCTCCTCCTCCTCCTCCCAGCAAACCCCACTTCCTTCCAGCACTGATGATGTTCCCTAGCTGGGTGATAAAACATCTGCAAGAAAACCACCCAGCTCAGAAAGCATCAAGGATCCCACAGTCCTCCTCCTCCTCCTCCTAGCAAACCCCACTTCCTTCTAGCACTGATGATGTTCCCTAGCTGGGTAATGAAACGTCTGCAAGAAAAGCAGAGAGCATCAATCACCTCACGTTACCCAGAGATCTGTAGACCTGCCATGCCATACCTCTGAAGCCCAGATTCTTGGTTTTGCTTCCTTTTTATTCTCTTCTGCAACACAACCTGGGGGGGGGGCAAGAAAGTCTTCCGTCGCAAGGAGCGGGATCTGTGCCAAACGCAGTGCCAGCGAGCAGCTTATGGGGAGAATCTCTGAAAGGTTTGTGGTCACAAGTCCTTGTTTAAAAGCATTCCCCCACCCCCCAAAGGACACCCCCTTATTATTCTCCCGTTTTTAATTCCTCTTAACTGGTGCAGTGGCACCCGGCTCTCTTCCGCTCCCCTCCCTCCAGAAAAGCTGCATTGTGGCTGGGTTTCATTGATTTAATTACCCCGGGCTGAATGAGCGTCGTCAAACTTAGAGCAGCTACTTAAAATGTAATTCAGTCCAACGATGCATAAAAACGCCACAGTGATAAGAGTCACTGAGAAGCCCCCCCCCCCCCGAGAAATAAGCCCCACATGTCACAGCCGGCATCCAGGAGGAAACCGGCCTTTCTCTCTCCTTCTAAAACTGCTGTTGCAAATATGTGATAGCTTAAGAGAATTCCTCTCCTCTCCGCTGGGTGAATTTTTGCCAATCGCCAGGAGACTGGGAGTTCTAGTCCCGCCTTAGGCAGGAGAGCCAGCTGGGTGACTTTGGGCCAATCACCAGGAGACTGGGAGTTCTAGTCCCGCCTTAGGTAGGAAAGCCAGCTGGGTGACTTTGGGCCAATCACCAGGAGACTGGGAGTTCTAGTCCCGCCTTAGGTAGGAAAGCCAGCTGGGTGACTTTGGGCCAATCAGCAGGAGACTGAGAGTTCTAGTCCCGCCTTAAGTAGGAAAGCCACCTGGGTGACTTTGGACCAATCGCCAGGAGACTGGGAGTTCTAGTCCCGCCTTAGGTAGGAAAGCCAGCTGGGTGACTTTGGGCCAATCACCAGGAGACTGGGAGTTCTAGTCCCGCCTTAGGTAGGAAAGCCACCTGGGTGACTTTGGGCCAATCACCAGGAGACTGGGAGTTCTAGTCCCGCCTTAGGCAGGAAAGCCAGCTGAGTGACTTTGGGTGACTTTGGTGAGTCACCTTAAGAAGGAAAGCCACCTGGGTGACTTTGGGCCAATCACCAGGAGACTGGGAGTTCTAGTCCCGCCTTAGGCAGGAAAGTCACCTGGATGACTTTGGGCTAGTCTCTCTCTCTCTCTCTCTCTTCTCTCAGCGCAACCCACCCCACAGGGTCGTCGTTGTGGGGAAAACAGGATGAAGAAGTCTTATTAGGTACGTTCGCCACCTTGTGTTATTTATAAAAACATTAAAGGCGGGATAAAAAAAAAACATCTAAAAAAAAGAGAGATGGGGGTCCCGGGGTGACGGAGCCTGCCCTCCCTGCCCTTCCCCTCCCCCTGACCCCCCCCTTGCAGGAGGGCTGCCCTCTGAGCAGAGACCCTGCCCAGGCCATCCGGTATTTCCTGCTTGTCGGTGTCAGGGAGCTTTACCATCCCGGGGTCAAGAGTTATCCTCCCTCGTCTTTTGTGTTCTAAATTTAATTGTTCCAGTCCTTTTTTTCCCCCTTAAAGAGATCAGTAAAAACTGTTAATTTGATCAATACTTAATTTTTTCACCCTGAGCTCTTTTCTTCTGCTGACTGGTGATAAGCAGTCAAA
>NW_015411643.1:0-1915 GCF_001527695.2 Protobothrops mucrosquamatus
GGGGGGGGGGGGGGGGGGGGGGGGGGGGGGGGGGGGGGGAAATCAGGTCAGGAGCAATTTTTGGTTGCTGGCGCCATCTGGTGACCCTTTTCAATGTGTTTTATATTTATGCAAATAACAGGCCTCATTCATGATATTTTTCAGTCTCAGAGCAACCTACAAAATTCAAAGTGTTCAAGGCCATTAGGCCATTCCACATGTAGGATGAGGTTGATTCTCTTTTAGCATTAGCAGAAAGAAATGGCTTTTGGCTAAAGTAGAAAAATGTGGTTCCAAGATACAGTTTTGTGTTGGGTGTTGGCAGCCTCCACCTTATCCTCATTTAGTCTTGGGAAATTATGAGATTTAATTTCCCTAGTTTATCATTCTACCAAATAATTTTTTTTTCATCTGGCTCTGTCTACCACAGCAGCCATTCTCTGACTGACATCCAGCCATGGTGGCCATTTTGAGAAAGCTCCTGTGATCCTTTTTTAACATTCCACCTGTGGATGCTGTCATGTCTGAAACTTCTACTTTGTAACAGTGCTACATTAGGCAGTATCCAAGGGACAGGAAAAATGGCAAATAAGGGTTTTATTTGTTTATTTATTTACCAAACCAAGGGAGTTTTCACTAATTGTATACCTGATACAGTGCTATTGCTATCATTGTGGCTAAAACAAAGGGGTTGAAATCCAGAAAAGGATTTCTTAAACTGATTTCCAGCCTATTTATCATGGAAGACAAGCACGAAGGCTTCAGTGTGGAAAAACCCTAAGGCCAGGTAGAATCTGCTCCCTTAATGTATGTTGCTACTATACACTTAATCCCCCCTCCATCTCCCTTTGCATACTTGTGGCTTTATCTGCTATTAGAGGTTTGTAATTATTGTTGTGGGGGAAACAGGAGGAGGAAGGAATATCAGGTATGATCACTGCCATGAGTTATGAAATAATTATTTTATAATCATTGAGAAAAATATTTAAGGCGGGATAAAATAAGATAAACAATAGTGGTTGGAGATATGTGGCTTCTAGCCTACTATAGCACTTGCCCAACAGACGGGCAAGGTTGTGAATGAGAATGTATAATGAAGGGAAAAAGAAACAGGCAGCTGCTCCACGCCTTTTTATGTTCACGCTTGTTTGTGTGTGTGTGTAAAGGAAAAGTCAACAAGTCTAAGACTGACAGGCATAGCTGCAATAATCTAATGTCTAGGGAGAGGTCAATTACTCATTCCATATAAACCTGAAACCATGTCTGTTTGTGCCTCACCAATTAAATCTAGTATCTCTTATTCTTTTTTTATTATGATATTTAAACCCACCGCTAGGAAGGAATTCAAATTATTCTCTCAAAGAAAAAAATTAAAAGGTTCTCTTTTATATGAAAAAACTGTTTCCATGAGGAAATGCCACCATATTGTGGCTCCTCTGTTCCCTAATGGGTTGATAGAATTATATCACAGCTATTGATAACATGGCACCCCATAGCTGTTATTGTTCTATATTGCCCATCATAACCTCAAGAATAACGTATCTAAAGTCTACCATCTTGTGGGAATGTTGACTGATTTGAAAATCAATACAGAATTTCGCATCAATCCACCTTAATCCCACCCGTTAAACAAAAATCTCTCCAAAATGCCATAGAAATACTGTAACAAACACCCAACAAAGCACTACTGTAGGGAGAAGGAAAAAGATTTCAATTTGCATCCAGATATATATTTGGGAGAAAGAAAAAAACCAATATTTAAACACATCTTTTGAGGAGGGGGAGAAATTAAATTCTGGGAACCAAAAAGAACTGTGGTTCAAACAAAATACAGAATTTGAAATAAGAGATTAAACTGGCATCCTACACCATAGGGTTCTTATGGGGTAGTAGTCTCCTCTGATCACCTAAAGGATGTTTATTAAATTTGTTTAAT
>NW_015411644.1:0-1915 GCF_001527695.2 Protobothrops mucrosquamatus
CCAAGCAATGTCGGCTGGCGACCCCCAGGGGGAGGGCCTTCTCTGTGGGTGCCCCTGCCCTCTGGAATGAACTACCCCCCGAGATCCGGATGATCCCGGATCTCCTTACTTTCCGCCGCGCCCTCAAGACATGGCTTTTCCAACAAGCGGGCCTGGCCTAGGGAGGATTTTAAATTGGGTTTCTTAGAAATTTTAATTATCACAACTCTAAAATATTGGTCTTAATTTGGTTTTATGCGGTGGGGTTTGTGGGTTGTCTTTGTTTTTAGAATAATGTTGTGAGCCGCCCTGAGTCCTTCGGGAGAAGGGCGGGATACAAATTGAAATAATAATAATAATAATAATAATAATAATAATAATAATAATAATAATAATAATAATAATAATAATAATAATAATCTGATTTGAAATATCCCAGATATTTGTAGCTTTCTTCTGTGGACAAAGCTTTTAACAGAATAACAGTTGGAAGGGACCTTGGAGGTCTTCTAGACCAACCCCTGCTCAAGAGTAGACCTTAGACCATTCCAGACAAATGGCTGTCCAGTCTCTTCTTGAAAGCCTCCAGTGATGGAGACCCCACAATGTCTGGAGGCAAGCTGTTCCACTGGTTGATTGTCCTCACTGTTAGGAAGTTTCTCCTTAATTCCAGGTTGCTTCTCTCCTTGGTAAGTTTCCAATCATTGTTTCTTGTCTTGCCTTCTGGTGCTTTGGAAAATAAGTTGACCCCCTCTTCTTTGTGGCAGCCCCTCAAATACTGGAATACTGCTATCATGTCCCCCCTAGTCCTTCTTTTCTCTAGATTGGCCATTCCCAAATCTTGCAGACATTCTTCGTATGTTTTTGTCTCCAGGCCTTTAATCATCTTAGTTGTCCTTCTCTGCCCTTTTCCCAAAGTCTCAACTTCTTTTTTGTAATGTGATGACCAAAACTGGATGCTGTATTCTAATTTTATTTTATGAGATCTCATTTTAGAATTGGATCCCTTCATGTTGTTTGATTTTTTTTTCCCCTTTCCTTTTCTTGAGCACTGCGCGTTTGTTAAATCCAAACTCCACTTTGGTATCCTCACCACACAGCCGTACAGTACTGTGTAAGGGATTCAATTTCATTTTCTTTTTCTTTTACTTTCCATACAAATCATCCAGTGGAATAGTAGGGTATATTTTTTCACTTAACTTTAACAAATCATATCCAAGTTTTGTTTTGTCCAAGATATGAATAAGGAATACCACTGAGATAGTAAAAAAAAAAAAAAATCCTCTCCAGATGTTTATGTTTTCAATTTCCCAAAATGGTTTTTCATTTTTTTTCCCCCAAAGCTTCTTTTAGAAAATTCTGAATGTTTGCCTTAACGTCCAAACATTTCTGCATCTAAACTAGCTGGGAGAGATCAAACACGTTTTTATAACCAATCCAATTCATTTGTTAGCTGTTGGAGGGTTGTGTGTGTGGGGTTTTTTTTTTTTTTTGAAGTATCATTTTATCAATCCACAACTGATCTTTTCTTTCGTATGAATTTCAAAAATGATCTTTTTGTTCAGGTGGATGGAATGCATTTTTGAATGGCATTTGCTGCTATACCATTTAGCAGTTGAATATTGTTGGCAAGCAAGAAAATAATTGGCCTGTAATTGCTTGCAATTACACCCTTGTCCCTGTCTTTTATTATTAAAAATGTTCCACCAGTTTTCATCCATTCTTCGGCTTTTCCAATTTATAATATTTCATTCAATTGACTAGCCAATGTTTCATGGAGAGTTATCAGATGCTGAAGACAAAATGCATCAACTTCAGCTTTTTGTGATGTGCTGCAATTCTTAATCTTCTTCGCTTGTTTTTTCTAATCATTTCTGATGTTATGACTGAATGATCAGTTTTGACCAAGCTTCTCAATTTCCATTATCCATTTTGC
>NW_015411645.1:0-1914 GCF_001527695.2 Protobothrops mucrosquamatus
CTTGGTTGAGATAAGTCAGAGTCTCTTCGTGAAGTTTTATGGCAGGAGATGTCGCTGCGCACAGCACATATTGAAACGGAGGGAGTTTTGTATCATTCTCGGGGGAAAGTTGAGGCTCTTCTTGTTTAAAGAATGGCAGTGCAAGCACATCACTGAAAAATAAAATGAAAACTTAGCAATGGGTTTGCTTTTTTTTTTTTACTATACAACTACAATGGAGTCAAAGGCAGAATCCTCTGAATCCATTCTACATGAGTATTTTTTCTGTGAACACATTCCTTTAATAAGTTAACCTGTCAAAAAACAAAACAGATATCAATCTCAATACATTTCAATACGACCAAATTTATATGATGAAAACTGGCATAATAAACTCAATATGATACACAAAGAAAAAGATACAAAAATATATGCTGTGATGATACTCTTTTTCAAGTAATCTTATTTAATGCATTATCATATTTTCTGTCACATTCATAGATGCAGATTGAATTACTTTTAAAGAAAGAGTCATGTTAGTCTCTAGGACCAGGAACAGCAGGGCGCTGTGTGTCATATTAAAATTTAAGAAGTTTGCCATTCCATACGTTTTTATAGACTCTAATCCATTTCATTGGATGTATTGAATCTAGTGCTGAAAAAAGAGTGGGGGGAAAGAGTGGGAGAACAATTAACCAGTGGAACAACCTGCCTCCAGAAGTGGTGAATGCTCCAACACTGGAAGTTTTTAAGAAGAGACTGGACAGCCATTTGTCCAAAATGGTATAGGGTTTCCTGCCTGAGCAGGGGGTTGGACTAGATGACCTTCAAGGTTCCTTCCAACTTTACTATTATTATTATTATTATTATTATTATTATTATTATTATTATTATTATTATTATTATTATTATTATTATTATTATTATTATTATTATTATTATTATTATTATTACAGAAAGATAATGTATGTACACATACTCCAACTATTGACGGGGATAAGGGGAGGTAGCCCCACAGGTTCTTTTTTCAAAAGTTAATGGACTTTATTTTTCTTTGAAGATATTTTGCATCTCATCCGTGAGTCTTCTTCAATTCTTCTTCAGAACTGAAGCAGCTTCTTGGATAAAAAGCAAAAAAAAAACTTCAAGGAAAAACAAAATCCAGTTGCCTTTTTGAAAAAAGGTTATCCTTTGGGATAACCATGACCTGGATGGATGAGAATCTCCATAGACAAAATGGGAGGTAGCAATATGAAAGGAAATATGAAATACATAATTGTTTTTTTGCCATAAACAAAATACCATTGAAATATTCTACGAGGAAGAAGAGAGTTAAAGCATTCAAGCCAGATTATCTTTATAATAAAGATATGCAGATCATGTCAGAAAATAGTTCTTTTTTAAAATAAAAATAAAAAGGACTTGGTGTGATCAGTACGGTCAGTGGGAGGGGCAGATATGGCGGGAGCAGAGGACCACATCGGGTTTTGGGAGCACGCACACGCTGCTTACAAGCTTGTGGGTGCTCCGGTCCTCAGGACTCCACTCGGCCCCCAGGGATCTTAGACCCTCGGGGCCGGGATCACCGGCTGATGCTATGCAATGCCAGGTCCGTGGTAAACAAGGCCCCCCTCATCCAAGATCTTATTCAAGAGGGGGGTGCGGACCTGGCAGGTATCACCGAGACCTGGCTGGGCACGGAAGGGGGTGTGCCCCTCGTGGACATCTGCCCGCCAGGTTTCCAGGTATTCCATCAGCCAAGGACCTGGGGTAGGGGCGGTGGGGTAGCGGTCATTATAAGGGAGAGCCTATGTCCGAGGGAGACCACTGTACCTCAGATAGACGGTGTGGAGTCCCTCCTTGTGAAATGGGGGCAAGGGGTACAAGTGGGCCTGTTGATTATATACCTGGCCCCCTGCTATGTATCAACGGCCC
>NW_015411646.1:0-1914 GCF_001527695.2 Protobothrops mucrosquamatus
TGTCCCCCGTCCGACTCACACACCCCAACCAGTCAGCCGAGGGTTAAAAGACTGCTCAGCACTGCCAAAAACACAGATAAACACTTGGCAGCAACTCCGTGGCTGCCTGCCAAGACCTTTACTGATAACTCACAGTACAAATACAAATCAAAGTCCAGGATAATTCCGAAGTGCTACAACAGAAGATTCAGTATTGTTCATCACAAGAGTTGCAAACGGCACATCCCTTGCTTATATAGCCTGTGGGGTGTGGCCCAGTGACTCAGCTGAAATCTCTGGCACGACGTTTTAGCTGCTGCGCATGTTTGTCCCTCCGACGCTGGCGTGGATCCAGCCAAGACGTATCCTCCTCAGAGTCCGACACACCTGGCTCCTGGCCAATCCCAGAAGCACCTGGCTCCTGGCCGATCCCAGAAACACCTGGCTCCTGGCCAATCTCCTCTCTGTCGGAAGACACCGAAGGCCGCACCAGAGGGGAAGGTCCTGGAGAGAGAGGCCTGGCCATCTCCTCTCCTTCATGTTCAGAGCCTTCCTCCTCCGATGATAGGGACCCACAGGACAGAGCCACAACAGAAGGTTGATTCTGGATCAACAATACAAGGTGTGATTACCACAGAGCCTGTGGGAGGTGCACGTTCGAAGAGGCCAACAGCTGATCTTCAAGCAGTGCTCCAGAGGCTCCAGGCCATTAAGGATGGCAAAGTTCCTGACCTGGAATGTTAATGGCCTAAATTCACCACAGAAAAGAAAAAAAGTATTTCATTATTTGAAACAACATAAAAATGACATTGTTTGCTTGCAGGAGACTCATATTGTTGCGAAGGATCAAAAACATTTGATGAGCTCTCAGTTGGGATTACATTTTATAGCTCCTGCCTTAGATAAAAAGGGCGGTGTGGTAATTTATGTAAGAAGAGATCTATCAGGGCTTAATTTAACTAATAAAAGTATACTTCAATTAGAGGGATGGGATTTATTATATGGATGGCATACATATTTAATTTATAATAAAAAAGTCGATAAGGCTTTTAAATCTCATATTTTAAGAAGTGCTCTATTGCGTGTCTGGAAAAAGTATTATTATAAGTTAAATTATAAAATACCAATTTGGGGTATTCCTGGACACGTGATAGAGGGAGTATCTAAGGGTGTGAATTTGGATAGGATTTCTTATAAGGAATTACTTAGATTGGAAGGGAATGATTGGCAATTAAAATCGTTAGAGGAGTTAAAGCAAGAAAATGTTGTACAGTCTTGGTTTCAGTATACTCAATTGATGGCCAGGTGGAAATTAGATCAAAAGATTGGCATTACATTATTGGATGAGAATTTGATTAAACAGATTAAAGATTCAAATCAAGAGCATATGAAGAGGATTTATAATGTTTTAATAGAAATGGATTCAGAAACGGAATTAGTTAAAGATTGTATGGTAAAATGGGCTCAAAATATCCAAGAACCGATTCCATTGGATATGTGGGAGATAATATGGGTCAGAAATGTAAAGTTTACCCAAGCCCAGAATTTAAGAGAAAATTTTTATAAAATGTTTTATAGATGGCATCTGGATCCTAAAAAGTTGTCTTGTATGTATCCTAATTTACAGCCCAAATATTGGAGATGTGGTAGTTTGGATTTCCATATTTGGTGGACTTGTAGAAATATAAAAGCTTTCTGGATTAAGATTTGGTGGAACATTTAAAAGATTTTTAAGAAAAAAGATAAAATTTACTCCACAATTATTTCTACTGGGTGTTATTACAGATGGTGATACCAAAGAAATTAATTTGATGTTGAATTTGATAACAGCTGCAAGGTTATTGGTTGGGCAATATTGGAAAAAGGATTGCTTGCCTACTATAGAAGAATGGACGCTTAAAGTGTCAAATTTAGCAGAAATGGCCAAGATTTCTG
>NW_015411647.1:0-1914 GCF_001527695.2 Protobothrops mucrosquamatus
ATCTATCTATCTATCTATCTATCTATCTATCTATCTATCTATCATCTATCTACCTATCTATCTATCTATCTATCTATCTATCTATCTATCTATCTATCTATCTATCTATCATCTATCTATCTATCTATCTATCTATCTATCTATCTATCATCTATCTATCTATCTATCTATCTATCTATCTATCTATCATCTATCTATCTATCTATCTATCATCTATCTATCTATCTATCTATCTAGATAGATAGATAGATAGATAGATAGATAGAGTATATATATACTAACCAAAGTTAACTAAATGTTTAGCAAATGAGAACAGTTTGCAATAGTTCCCATTGTTCCGTAACAGAAATCATGAAACTAGTATAAGTTAATATCAGAGAAGAGGAACCCATGGGTCTCAAGATGCTGCAACATTTTATTTCCCAACATCCTCACTTCTGGTTGGGCTTATTGGGACTTGGAGGTCAACACCTGGATCCCCATAACGTTCTCACACTGATTTCTACTGTACTCATGATTGGGTTTCTGAATGTATTTAGGTGACTGCAGATTGCTCATATCCCACCCATTCCTTCTCAGAAAGGCATATTAGTGGGCACGTATTAGTTACCTATCTAGGAAGCTGTTTTAGAAATGAAAGCCAAAGGAAGTTTGGTCATGCCCAGCTACCTCAGCAAATTCTACATCTTGCCTCTTCAGAGAGGTATAAAGAAATAAAGGTATAAATAAAGCATATTCAGAGTGAGGGGGTGGGTGGGTGGGTGGACAAGCTGAGTTGAGTAGCCTTTTTCTTAGTTTCTATAAAGAAATACGAGGTTTAAATCTGGCAGGTGTTACATACAAAAAGGGAGTTGTATTTCTTGCCATAGAAGGAGAATGAATTTTCAGTGAAAATCTCTGGAGAATTCCCATCATCAGCCACTGGGTTTTCTGTGTCACCTTGGTTTTCTCCATAAGGATAGAGCAATGATGCTAGAATAAGAGAGAGAACACCACTGGTTTACAGAAGCAGTTATGTTCAGACCTTGATTTCTCCTCCCCCTCCAAACAGCTATCTGGAACATCAATTTCTTCAGAGGTTGCTTCCTGCCTCCACCTGGGTTGGATACTGTTCTTCAGAAAACCATATTTGGTTTTGAGATTTTCAACTGCTAACCTAACCCTTAGCTGATTGTTCAACTGATGGTCTACTGGCCCTTTTATGGCTTGTGGACTTCAACTTCCTCAGCTTGCCTGGCTGGGAGTTGAAGTCCACAAGTCATAAAAGGGCCAAGTTTGAAGACCCCTGGTCTACTGGGTAGTATCTAACCACTGATCTCTATTCATGAATGGCTACCTCATGATTGCTCTTGGCAGGAACTCTGGTGAATTGATAGTTTTATTTGGGAAATGACCAATAGGAGCTAGTAGAAATTTGTTATTAGTATAAGGGCAGTAGGCCTCTAACATTTAGCACAGAATATTCTATGATCTTCAAACATATTTTTTTTTTTGCATTTTAAAGATTGATTACCAATATTCAACTGCAATTTCATTTGAGTTCTGCTTACAAAGGTACTGATGGCATTAATGGGAGTTTAGAATTTTGCCAGTTGATCCCATCACAATAAAACAGACTACAACCATAAAGAAGTTTGTACTCAGTTTGTACTCAGATGGGTGTGAGAAGAATTTTCTTGAGACTTTGCCATCCAGTACAGCACGTATAGGAAGATACATCTGGGCATACATGAAGGTGTAAGGCTGCGTTCTCTAACATGAATGGCCTCTTGATGAGTAAACTTCCACCTCCTAGAATTCTCCCAACAGCATGGCTGCCGTGAAACTTCTGGGAGGTGTAATCCAAACACCTGGAGAACATGGTAGGGGCAAAATGGGAGATTATTTTTGGATGAAGCTAACTGTGATCCTTAT
>NW_015411648.1:0-1914 GCF_001527695.2 Protobothrops mucrosquamatus
GGAGGAGGAGGAGGAGGAGGAGGAGGAGGAGGAGAGGACAGTGGGGTCCTTGGTACTCTCTGAGCTTGGCCGTTTTCTTGCAGACATCTCATCAACCAAACTAGGTAGCATCATCAGTGCTAGAAGGGATGGGGTTTGTGGGATGATGATGGAGGAGGAGGAGGAGGCTGGCTGGAGGAATTCTGGGAGCTGAAGTCTACACGTCTTAAAAGTTGCCAAGTTTGGACACCCCCTGCCTTAAAGGATTGAAATGAGGATTGAAATGAGGGGTCCTTGGTGTTCTTTGAGCTTGCTTGTTTTCTTGCAGATGTTTCATGACCCAAACTAGCTAACGTCATCAGTGCTAGAAAGGAGGTTTGTGGAATGATGGAGGAGGAGGAGGAGGAGGCTTTGATTGTTTGTGTGAACCCGTTGCTGGTATGTCACGGCCCGGTACTGGTCCATGGACCGGGGGTTGGGGACCCCTGATCTACCCTTCTGTTCAGTTCTTTCCAGACCAAAGAAGGACTGAAGCAGGAAGCGTGTTTCCATTCCCTTTGCTTATCATATCCCTTTTTATTATTATTATTATCCGGGCTAGAGCGTCCCTCTCCATGATAATATATGCCCAATTTACCACTCTGGCCTCCTTTTTCCTGCCACAGAAACTGTCCTTCAACCGTTGAATTCGCCATCACAGTCTTGAACGAACGGCGTGAGGACTGGCTCTCAACGTTGACAAGGCAGATGTAGCTGTCCCACCGTGCGCATTTCTGCATTCGACGCGCCTTTTCCCAGCGAAGGATTTTGCATTTTGTTTCGATTCAATTTCGTTCGGTTAATTGCGGTCCGTTTCTCTAGCCCAGAAGCCCCCAACCTTGGGGACACCAGGGACCAGTTCCGTGGACAGAGGTTTTCCCGTGGACCGGAGGGTGCGTGGTTTTGTGTGCTGCCTGCGTCCCACGGATGGGGCTTTGCTTGTTTGTGCGGACCGGTTGCTGGCGTGCCGCGGCCCGATACCGGTCCACAGACCGGGTGTTGGAGACCCCTGCTCTAACCTATCAAGACATTCTGAGTTTTGTTTGTGTCTTCTAGCACAGTGGCCCCCAACCTTTTGAGTACCAGGGACCAGTCCCGTGGCTTTTCCGTGGACTGGAGGGTGCGTGGTTTCGCATGGTGCCTGCATCCCACGGATGGGGCATGGCTTCTTTTTTTTTTTTTTTTCAATGAAAACTTTTTATTAATTTTTCAACTAACCCCCACCCCAAAGTCTTAATACAAATATGGTATACATTAATTAAAAAAATCATATTAAATACAGATATAAAAATTTCAGAGCCGCTCGGCAGCCCCCCCCCTGCATCCACCCCTCTCTTTCACCCTTCCTACCTACTTCCCTCCTCCCCTCCTATCCTCCTACCTACACCTCTCTCCTCTCTTTCAACCACCCCACACATCCCACCTCCTTCCTTTCCTCGTCCTTCGGATGCAGTTTGGGGGTACCGACCGAGCACCTCCTTTTCATAAAACTTTACATTATTTCTCTACAACATTTTAATACACCAACTTTTACATATCTCTACCCTCCTTCATCCCCCCTCCCCCCCCAGACTTCCCAGAACTGAATACAGGGTTAAGCACATATCATCCCAAGTCTAATTAAAACTACCCAGCCATAATACAGTCAAATATAAACATACTTTAACTCAGTGGTTCTCAACCTTTTTAATGCCGCGACCAAATTGCCACCAGGAAACTATGGTTGTGCTGTATTAGTCCAGTTGTATATATTTCCATATGCATGGAAATGCTAGACCTTCTGTTTGCAAACTCTGAAGGAATTAGCGTCTATAGGTCAAATATTCATCAAATCTACTAATCTTTATCTAAGGTAGCAACAACATGGAATATCTAGGAAAACTATCGTAATTGACA
>NW_015411649.1:0-1914 GCF_001527695.2 Protobothrops mucrosquamatus
ACACTTTGTTCCTATTTAAGGCTTTGTATATGTACCTGTCTCTGTTTTCAAAATAAACAGCATTCAATTTTGATAAACCCCAAGCTGAGTTACATGTTTGAATCATACCAGAGCACTCACCATAAGTTGGCATATAAATAAAAGAGGACATACATTCAGTGGACAGACATTCTCCAAGTAGATATATTTCAGTTGATTATTGCAACTCTAACAATATAATGTTATTTAGTCCTTTAGTTACGCTTGGTAGGTCATCTCAATCAAGAACTGTGATTTATAAGAGTTGGAGATGTAACATTTTGGCCAAAGTAAAGTCAAAGTTGGAAGTTAGTGTAATTCATATACACTAGGTATAGTCATATATCCTTAAGATCTTTTCACTAGCCAGAAACTTCATGATTGTGTTATCAGCTCTTCAAAGTAGACTGGACCTAATAGATTAAAGCAGTAGAGCTGTGGTGGCACAGTGGTTAGAATGAAGTACTGCAGGCTAACTCACTGTTCACGCCAGGAGTTCGATCCTGACCAGCTCAAAGTTGACTCAGCCTTCCATCCTTCTGAGGTCAGTCAAATGAGGAGCCAGATTGTTGGGGGCCATAGGCTGACTCTGTAAACCACTTAGAGAGGGCTGTAAAGCACTGTGAAGTGGTATACAAGTCTAAGTGCTAGTGCTATAGTAACAGGATCTTGCCGATTTGAATGCATCTTCACCCTCCTTCATCTTCACGAGGATTCAATATAAATTTACTCATTCTATAATAATAATAATGATGATGATGATGATGATGATGATGATGATGATGATGATGATGATGATGATGATGATAAAAGTGGAAGGGACCTTGGAGGTCATCTGGTCCAACCCCCTGTTCAGGCAGGAAACCCTATACCATTTCAGACAAATGGCTGTCCAGTCTCTTCTTAAAAACTTCCAGTGTTGGCGCATTCACCGCTTCAGGAGGCAGGTGGTTCCACTGGTTAATTGCTCTAACTGTCAGGAAGTTTCTCCTTAGTTCTAGGTTGCTTCTCTCTTTGGTTAGTTTCCACCCGTTGCTTCTTGTCCTGCCTTCAGGTCCTTTGGAAAATAGCTTGACTCCTTCTTCTTTGGGGCAGCCCCTGAGATACTGGACGACTGCTATCATGTCCCCCCTCGTCCTTCTCTTTGTTAAACTAGACATACCCAATTCCAGCAACCGTTCCTTATACGTTTTAGCCTCCAGTCCCCTGATCATCTTTGTTGCTCTTCTCTGTACTCTTTCTAGAGTCTCAACATCTTTTTTACATCGTGGTGACCAAAACTGGATGCCATATTCCAAGTGTGGCCTTACCAAGGCATTGTAAAGTGGTATTAATACTTCACGTGATCTTGATTCTATCCCTCTGTTAATGCAGCCCAGCACTGCGTTGGCTTTTTTGGCAGCTGCAGCACACAGCTGGCTCCTATTTAAGGGATTGTCCACTAGGACTCTGAGATCCCTCTCACAGTTACTTCTATTGAGCAAGGTACCCCCTATACTATACCTGTACATTTGGTTTTTCTTGCCTAAATGTAGAACCTTACTTTTTTCACCCCTGAATTTCATTTGGTTAGATAGCGCCCAGTGTTCAAGTCTGTCCAGGTCCTCCTGTATCCTAAGCCTGTCTTCTGGAGTGTTGGCTATTCCTGCCAGCTTGGTGTCGTCTGCAAATCTGATGAGTTCCCCATCCATCCCCTCGTCCAGATCGTTGATGAAGATGTTGAAGAGCACTGGGCCCAGAACAGAGCCCTGGGGCACCCCCACTACACTTGCCACTTTCTACATTATTGCTCCTTTATTTGACGTTACCTTGGTGGTATCTCTTCTACCCTCTTCCTCAAGGCCATTTCTTCTGCTCTCAACATTGTTCTCCCCATTTCAGAAAGTTTGTTGGATA
>NW_015411650.1:0-1914 GCF_001527695.2 Protobothrops mucrosquamatus
AAGGCATTGTAAAGTGGTATTAATACTTCACGTGATCTTGATTCTATCCCTCTGTTAATGCAGCCTAGCACTGTGTTGGCTTTTTTGGCAGCTGCAGCACACTGCTGGCTCATATTTAAATGATTGTCCACTAGGACTCCGAGATCCCTCTCACAGTTACTACTATTGAGCAAGGTACCCCCTATACTATACCTGTACAGTTGATTTTTCTTGCCTAAATGTAGAACCTTACTTTTTTCACCATTGAATTTCATTTTGTTAGCTAGCGCCCAGTGTTCAGATCCTCCTGTATCTTAAGCCTGTCTTCTCGAGTGTTTCAATGTGCATTGGAAAAATCAGGTGGAAGTTCCAGGAGCTAAGAAATTAGACCAGGGAGTTTTAAGACTTTGAACCAAAGTTCCCGATTAATTTGATCTAGTGATTAAGTTGCTGGCCTAGAAACCAGGAGATGGTGAGTTCTAGTCCCGCCCCAGGCATGAAACCCAGCTGGGTGATTTAGGGCCAATTGGTAGAAGACTGTGAGGTCTAGTGTGGCCTTAGGCATGAAAGCTTACCGGGGGAATTCGGTCAAATCACCAGGAGACAGTGAGTTCTAGTCCCAATTTAGGCATGAAAGATGGCTGGATGACTTTAGGCCAATCACCAGGAGATGGTGAGTTCTAGTCCCGCCTTAGCCATGAAAACGAGCTGGATGACTTTAGGCCAGTCCCTTACTCTCAGCCAAACCCGCCTCATAAGATTGTTGTTGTCGGAAAAATAGGAGGAAGAAGTACTCACCATCTTTTTTTCCCCCCCAAATCTTACTGTTTATTGAATAAACTGCATGGTGATGTTGAAGCAAAACTAACTCTGAAGTTCCAACATCAATTCACAGATTTAAACAATACTTTTCCCAGCCAAACCCCCAACATCTTACGTAATTCATATCATATAACTTTGTTATAGGAACCGTCTGCTTCAAATCCACACCTGTTCTGGAGTCCTTGACAAGGCTTCAGGCTCTCACGGTCTTCAGATGAATTGAAAAGGTTTTGTTTCTCCAATTAATACTCTTGAAAGTAACACCTACCCCCCCCCTTAATCTAAAGGCAAGATAAAATGCAGAGGCACATAGCTGCCAAAGTTTCATCCTTGACACCGCTCCATAAAAAAAAATAATCCTATTCTATCCATTACTTAAACAGCTGCTTTGAGTATTCGCCATCTTGTTATTTATAAAAAATAAAGATGGTACATCAATAAATGAATATATTCTCTCCCTTCTCTCTCTCTCTCTCTCTCTCTCTCTCTCTCTCTCTCTCACACACACACACACACACACACACACACACACACACAATATCTGTGCTGTGTTTAAAGAATCAGAATGAATTATACAAAAGGAAGCACAAACCATGGTGGGGGAATAGTATGGGTTCAATGTATATAATTCATTCAGGCTGCAAACATATAATTTGGATGCTTTTTACACCCATTTTTGTGTTCTTCCCATTCACCTAGGAATCAACCCTGGATAGTTTGTTTTAGAGCAGAATCTTCTAACGGATGACCTGATCCAAAAATCACACTAATCTGATTCATTCACTTTTTTGTCAATAAATATGAGGTGTATTTTACAATGTGAACTTACTTGCTTTATACAAAGTGCAGTCACCCTTATTGTGAATTAGCATGAGGTGCCAGCCAGGTCACTTTGATTTATCCAGTTAACCATTGTTCGCCTGATTCACCAGTTGCGGCCTTTTCTGGACCGGGACGCCTTACACACAGTCACTCATGCTCTTGTCACCTCCCGCCTGGACTACTGTAATGCCCTCTACATGGGGCTCCCTTTGAGGAGCACCCGGAGGCTTCAAATGGTCCAAAATGCGGCCGCGCGGGCGGTGTTGGGAGGGACTCGTCGCTCCCATGTGA
>NW_015411651.1:0-1914 GCF_001527695.2 Protobothrops mucrosquamatus
AGTCGAGGACTACCCAACCGGTCGTAAGTCGAGGACTTTCCCTGCCCGGGAGCGCCGCGCATGCGTGGTTCCGCCCCCTGCGCCGGCCGAGGCGTAGCTGGCAAGCGGCAGAGACGGAGCAGGCCGACCACCAGCTGGCCCAGCCCAAGGGAGGTAAGGCACCCGCCGGAAAAGGGGGGAAAAATGGCGGACAAAAAAATGGCGGGCAGCCTTGCTTGGCGACCCCCGTGAAATGGTCGATCGACCCCAAATAGGGTCCTGACCCACAGGATGAGAACCACTGCTTTAGGAAATTTGTATTTTCCCTTTCTTTTCAAGCTTGTTTAACAGAAACGTTATCTCAGATGAAGACTATTATACCTGTAGGGCAATATTCTCCTTTCTTGCTAAAGCTGAAACTAGCATATTTACCTGGAAAAAAGAGAGAACATTTTTCCCAAAACAATTTATGAGTTTTATTTTAAGCAGAACTATTTTTTTTCTATCTAAAGTTTATTTTGAATGTGTGCTTGTATGTGAGAGAATGTCTTAGATTCGCCAACACTTTCCGTTGATAAATACACGATCTGCTCCTGTTTTTCCATTCCATAGTGTGAAGGTTAAAATGTAAAAACAATGAATACTGTAGATCAGGAGTGTGTCCAGTCTAGGCAACTTTTAAGATCTGTGGACTTCAACTCAGAATTCCCCAGAGTTGCTGCTGGGGGGGGGCAGAGTTTTATGCTGGTTCGGTTCCTTGGCCGCTCCCAACCGGGAACAGGAAGTGAGAGATCCAGCCCCCATCCGCTCCCTTGCGGGCGTTCTAAGGCAGTGGTTCTCAACCTGTGGGTTGGGACCCCATTTGGGGTCGATCGACCATTTCATGGGGGTCGCCAAGCAAGGCTGTCCACCATTTTTTTTGTCCGCCATTTTTTCCCCCTTTTCCGGCGGGTGCCTTACCTCCCTTGGGCTGGCCCAGCTGGTGGTCGGCCTGCTCCGTCTCTGCCGCTTGCCAGCTACGCCTCGGCCGGCGCAGGGGGCGGAACCACGCATGCGCGGCGCTCCCGGGCAGGGAAAGTCCTCGACTTACGACCGGTTGGGTAGTCCTCGACTTACGGCCGGTTTAGTCCTTGACTTACGACCGGTTGGGGTCGCGGCATTAAAAAGGTTGAGAACCACTGTTCTAAGGGCTCAGTACTCTCTCCTTTCCTAGTGAACGTCTACCTGAAGCTGCTGGGCAAGACCACCCGTCCCTATGGGTTGAGGTATCGTCCATACGTGGATGATACTCAGCTCTACACCTGGTGACCTGAGTGATGAGGTCCCCATCTTTCCATGGTGCTTGGAAGTTGTAAGGATCTGGATGGCAAGCCTGAGTGGCTTTGGGTGCATGGAGCCTCGTGACCCGGGTTTGTGCCATCTTTCGCTCTGGACGGGGTGGCATTGCCCCATTCAGATCCAGTTTGCAACTTAGGGGGTTTTCCTGGAACTCATGTCTCCTACTCAAAGGGCAAATGGTGGGCTGACTAGGAGTTTTTGCACAGCTAGTGTTTGTGCACCAGCGGTGACCTTTCCTGGATCATGATTCCCTGTGCTCAGTTACTCAAACCTCAGTCCTCTCTCGGTCTGGACTACTGCAAGGCACTCTTTACTTTACTTTTACTTTTATTTAATTTCTACCCCACCCTTCTCCCAACGGACTCAGGGCGGCTTACAGCCATTTAAAACAATACATAATACAATAAATACTGAATTTAAAAAGTAATTAAAACACAATATTAATTGGCCGATTCTTTTTAAAATTGTTTTAAAAAACCAGATTAAAATATCCCTTAGGCCAGACCTGCTAGCTGAAATAGCCATGTCTTGAGGGCGCGGCGGAAGGAGGGGAGATCCGGAATCACCCGGATCTCTGGGGGTAGTTCGTTCCATAGG
>NW_015411652.1:0-1914 GCF_001527695.2 Protobothrops mucrosquamatus
ATCCGGAATCGTCCGGATCTCGGGGGGTAGTTCGTTCCAGAGGGTGGGGGCACCCACAGAGAAGGCCCTCCCCCTGGGGGTCGCCAGCCGACATTGCTTGGCCGACGGCACCCTGAGGAGGCCCGCTCTGTGGGAGCGTACCGGCCTGTGGGAGGGAATCTGCGGCAGAAGGCGGTCTCGGAGATAGCCAGGACCGATATAGTGAGGTTGTGCAATGTTTCAAATTGGATTCTGTGTTGTAGGTTGTGTGGGATAGTACAAGTAGACCTTGCTTAACAGTGGTAATTGGGACCAGAAATTCTGTTGCTGAGTGGCTCAATCATTAAATGCAACTTTATATCACTTCACCTGCAATTCCAGCAGTTACTAACTTAGCAATCGCAGAGATTCACTTAACAATTTGTGGCAAGGAAGGTGGTAAAAGGGAGCAAAGCTCATTTAACAACTGCCTTGCTTAGCAACAAAACATTTGGGCTCAGTGGTGGTTGTAAGTTGAGGACCACAACTTACAAGTGCCAAAATCACAACCCTGTGGCTATGGGGATGGTGCGACAGCCACAACTGAGAGGCACAGTTGTAAATCCCACCAGTTCAGCCCTGTTGTAACTCTGAACTGCCACTGAACAAGTGGTCGTTAAGTGAGACGCTTGTATCTGTTTGCAATTCTTCAAAGCAGTTGTAGAGGGCCCACTGAAATGGGGGCTGCTTTAAAGATTTCCACCCGGGTGTTTTCTTTCAATACCTGTTAATTCCAGAGGATGTTTCTAGAATCTGATTTCAAGATTCATACCTTGAGGTGTGAAGATTTAGCACAATCTCCTGCATGCAAAATGTGAATTTTTCCAAGAGGCTTGGTTGTTCAAGTTTAGGAAGAGAAATGCAGGTCTAAATAGATAGGGCTCTGTGGTCTGTGGCTCATACAGTGTAGCTGCTTTTAATAAAGACAGATTTTCTGCCAAGATTCATTTTAAAAGGGAATTGAAATTTAAACAGCCAACGGGTTGTTTTTTTTCATAGACATTGGTGATCTGCCAATGCATTTGGAAGACTTGTCCAGTTGGTCGCTATTCTTTAGAGTCTTGTTTTCCAAACATGGCAACTCTTAAGATGTGTGGACTTCAACTCCCAGAATTCTGGGAGTTGAAGTCCACATATCTTAAAGTTACCACGTTTGAAAAACACTGCTTCAGAAGCTGGGTTTCTTCAACCCCAAAACGTTTTGCTTCTCCGTAAACCCAGAAAACTAGCCTTAGAATTTGAGATTGTGGCTTTGGACTCACATCAGCAGGGACATTTCATTTTGTGCGAGTTTTGCCCTGTGAAGGATCCGGTTATAACTCCTACGGCTTTATAAAATGGACTCTTCACTTCAACGATTTTGGCCACATTCCTTGCGATCCAAAGAGAACTGCTCCTACGTTTCAGGTGACCGAAATAGGCAGGTGACCAGAGGGGAGCCAAACACAAAATATCTGGAACCAAAAACCTTTGCTCATCAACGGTGGGATTCAAATAGGTGAACAACCGGTTCTCTGTGTGGGTGCCGCTTCTGGAAGTCCATTCTAGGCCTGGGCAACAAACAATTAGCTACTGAACTGGTGCAAACTGGCTGAATCCCATCACTGGAGCTGGTGCATTTTGGACAGGAGTCTGCATTCCACCTGCTGATAAAGGACTCCTGAAATAGAGGCGAGAGAGAGACAGAGAGAGAGGGAGGGAAAAAAAACCCAGAACAGGTTAAGGCGCTTCCAGAAATTAAAGTTAAAATTGAGAAAGGGAGTTTCCCTCCTGATCTCTCTCTGTCTCCCTCCCTCCCTCTCCAACCAAACATACACAAACCCAATCAGGTAGATGCAGCTGGGCGTGGATTTTATCCCAGGTCCCACCTCTACCTTTCCTGCAGGCCCAATGGCC
>NW_015411653.1:0-1914 GCF_001527695.2 Protobothrops mucrosquamatus
TGGCCTATACCATTAGAATCTGAGTCCCAAAGAGGAAGGGGGAGGGAGGCATTGGGTGCCAAGATGGGTCAGGACCCTCCAGTTGTGGAGCAGCAGCCTCAGGTGCTCCCAAATGGCTCTCCACGTGTGCTTGGGGAGGACTGCTGACATTTTGATCCTCAAAAGTGGGCTTGAGGGGAAGCAGAGCAAGGGGGCCTCTGAGCAGGAGGGGGGCCAGCCCCTTCCTCTCCCTGGGATCTGCCCACCCTCCTCCCAAACCAGTTCTGGCTTTGGACTTCAACAGGATGGTCAATCCACAGGCAGGCGAGACCTCAATCTGGGGAGGGGGAGGGGAGAAGGATGAACCCTCCTGGGGGGGCAGAAAAGAGGAGGAGGAAGAGGAAAGGAGGAGGAATTCCAGGGTTTTCCTACAATGTTTATTCTTTTATAGCAAATCGAAGGAAAGGGAAGTGATTCCTAGGAAGAGTAATGCAGATGAAGCTGCTGTGGATTCAAAGCCGGGAGAAATGGGGGTGGGTGGGTTTGGAGTGACAGGCAGGCCTGGAATCCCTGAGGTCAGTCTAGATCAGTTATGTCCAAAGTCCGGCCCGCGGGCCATTTGCGGCCCGCGGCCCGGTTTAATCTGGCCCTCGAACAGCCCTCCCTGCTCTATGTAAATGCGGCCCTCCCACGGCCCTCCGGCAAGTCCCATGAGAGAGAGAGAGAGAGAGAGACAGAGACAGAGGCACTTGCACTTCTGTCTCTCTCTCTCTCTCTCTCTCTCTCTCTCATGGGACTTGCCCCCTCGCAGGGCTCCTCATTGGCCCTGCGCCCGGGTGTCCCGCCCCCTGGGAGAAGGGCGGCCAGGAAGTCCCTTTCCCGGGCTGGCCCCAACCCAGGCGCACGTGGCTGGGGAGCCATGTGGGGAAGCCCCGGGATCCCCACTGGAAGCAACCCCCCAGAGCCTTTGCTGAGTGGGCCAGCCCTCCCGTAAGCCGCAGCTCCAAGAGAGCAGCCCCTGCGATGTCCAGCCGGCGCAACCGTTGGCCAAGCAGCAGCAGAGCCGGAGATGGAAGGTCAGTGGCAGGGGGGGAGGGAGGGAGCTCTGAGTCCGCAGAGGACCGCCGCGAAGTGGCTGCGGGGCAGGTGATTCACCCCCCCAGCTTACTTGTTCCAGTCTCGGCTGGGGCATCGCTTCCTGGGCCACTCCCTGGGCAGCCGAACCAGCCACATGTCTCCCCGTGCTGGGCGGCAGTCATGGCTGGTGCGGCGGCCAGCGGGAACATCGCTCCCCGGGAAGCCGAACTGGCCACATGTCTCCCCAGCCCGGACGGCAGTCAGGCATGAAGCTCGCCTGGCTGCCACAGGGCTCTCCGCCGCCCGGCCCCACCTCGGCCCCATCGGTGGCACCTTCCTCGGGCACTTTCAGGGAGCCGCCGCTGCTGCCCTTGTTGCTGCAGGAGAAGGAGACCTTGGGATGCGAGGGCGGCGGGGCTGGCGGCGATCGGGACCCCCCCTCGTCGGCACTCCCTGTTGCCGGCGCGGCCACCCATGGTGCACCCGGCCTTGGCGCCCTCCTCCTAAGACGGCAAAGTGGCTGAGGATGCGGTGGGGGCGGCGGCCGGGCCAGGGGCGGCAACGGGGACCCCGACGATGCTGCAGTGGCTGCCGCCAGAGCCGCTGCCTCCCGTCCTGCTCCCCCTCCCTGCCCGTTTGGCTGAGGACGCAATGGGGCCGCCGCCACTGGAGCTGCTGCCTCCCGTCCTGCTCCCCCTCCCTGCCCCTCCCTGCTTGTTCGGCTGAAGAAGCGATGGGGGGGCGGCCGGGAGCTTCTACCTTCCGTCCTGCTCTCCCCGCCCGTTCGGCGCCATCTGCCTTTCATTCTCTCTCTCTCTCTCTCCTAACCTGGAGGGAGAGGGAGAGAGAGAAAGAGGA
>NW_015411654.1:0-1914 GCF_001527695.2 Protobothrops mucrosquamatus
AATGCCTCAGGGAGTCTCTAAAGCCCAAACAAACAATTGTTTGATTTGAAAATGACTGGGCTGCTGCAGCAAAAGACTGAAATTGGTTGCAGCCCATCTAAAACTTTCCAGAACATCTGTTACAATAGCTGCTTTCAGAATTGAAATCAGGGCCATCAAAGATGCAGGGACCTAAAACTAGTGGTTTGAATAGGAAAAATGTAACCCATGTGATATTAGTTCAGAATGAATTAGTTTACATTTGTCCTCCTCATTCATTCAAGTTTAGAATAGAAATAAGAGTTACCAAAAATCAAACATGGAAATGGATAAACATTAAACCTGTGAGTGTAGATGGGTAATTTCCAAAATATAAAAGGCATTTCTATATGGGCCCATTATCCACAGGCGTTTGCCAAGGCTGTGGCATCACAGCACGTAATGCAATATTGAAAGCCATGAAAACTTCATGTGCTCCTAATGCAACAGCTGTCACCCCAGTCAAGGTGGATAATAGTAAAAGATGTAGGAACGTTTCCTGAAATGGTATGCTTCCTAGATAAAATCCTAACCAACGAATAGTAACGTCCATTTTCAGTAACTTTAGACTAGTGAAACCTGCTCAAATTTTAGAGTTAAATTATGGTAGCAAACATGTCCATCACAGTTTTCTTATATGTTAGGATAGTTGTAAAGTTCATGAATTTACTACATTTGATTTGCGGCAGACTGTAGGCATACAATTGTCAGTGTTAATATCTTGCAAAAGGTTTATTAATCAGATGCTGATAGAAAGAAGACCTGCCGTATTAAACCAAAGGCTCACAACAGCTTACAATCCTGCCCGTGGTCACAGACATTGTGACTAATAAGCCTAGCTACCTTTGTTTTTCTCAAAATGTGTGTAATCTTCTTTTAAAACTGTTGACAATCATCCTAAATTTCATCCTAAAGAATGAAATCTGCAGATTAATTATGCACCGCATGAACAAGGATAGGAGGAGAGTGATACTTTCTTTTCCATACAAGTTGAAAATAGTTTTCCTCTCCTACAGCAACCAGTTGGGTTTCTGTGTTGGGTACAGAAGGAGGACAAAGTGTTCCATTCTGTAACTGCCAGCTGGTTCCTTCACTTGCTTCTCATTTGTGCTACAAGACTCATATTTAAAATGAGGTTGGGATTTAGGCCCAGAAATTCAGTTTAAACGATTTTTTTTTAAAAAAACTGGAAATTCTTGGTGCTCACTTTTCTTACAAAAACAGTTCTTCAGATGAAGATTTTCTTTTCAGTTTCAGAAGTAGTCAGCTCACCATGCCCTATAACAGGCATGTCAAACTGCAGGCCGGTGGGCTGGATGTGTCACGCTGAAACCACGTCCACCCCATTGCCGGCAATGGGGGAAAAAGCCCCGATACGTCACGCGATGTCATGTGACATCGTGAATTTGACATGCCTGCCCTATAAAGAAGCTCCTCCCTTAGATGATTCTCTTTAGGCCTGTTGTGAAAAATGTATTTTATTTGATAAAAGACAGGACTTCTGCGTAGTATGACCCCAGTTAAGAGCAGGGCAGGTAACTTGTTAATTTCAAAAACCTTCAAGAAATCATCAGATCTTTGATAAGAATGATCTGATGCTTCTCTGCCAATCCATAGAGCAAAGAGAAAGAGACAGACAAGAGGTAGAAAAAGAGAAGCTACTTTTCTTCGCTAATGATAGAAATGACTTTTTTTTAAAAAAAAAAATATGTCTTGTTTTAGCTATAATTCTCTGATGATAGAGAATTTATTTCTATCATTTAGGCAGAAACTCTGCACATATAAATTAGACCAGAGAGGAACCAAGGGGCAGTCATGACTAAGTATGTGTTAGTCTTGTATCATCGAAGCACGGTCCTTAAGACCTGCAGTGATGCTCCTCCATAGCATTGATCA
>NW_015411655.1:0-1913 GCF_001527695.2 Protobothrops mucrosquamatus
TTTTTAAGAAGAGACTGGACAGCCGTTTGTCTGAAATGGTGTAGGGTTCCTGCCTGGGCAGGGGGTTGGACTCAATGACCTCCAAGGTCCCTTCCAACTTTATTATTATTATTATTATTATTATTATTATTATTATTATTATTATTATTATTATTATTATTATTATTATTATTATTATTATTATTATTATTATTATTATAGGCCTATTTAATTCAGCATTCTGTTTCCGAAGTGGAAATATCAAATACCTACAGGATGTACCCAAGGAAGGTGTGATAGATCTTCAGTTTTGCAGTGCACTCTCAGTGTAAAGCCAAAAGTTTGCACTGAGATATGTATTTCTTTTAATATTAGATAATACACAATAGCTAACATGACTAATAGAAATTGAAAACTTTATCTTTTTTTTATTTGTTCATTCACTTTTGGAAGATATACAAATTGGAAGTCAAATCCTAATATAGTAGCAATGAATTCCATATTCAATATGCTATATGAAGTATATCCTCTTAGGTAACTTGAATTTTAACCTTATTGGATGAAACAGCTCTAGAATTAAATTATCCTCTCATTTCCTTCACACCACATTTAATTGTTTAACACAGCCTCCATTTGTCACTTCCTTTTTCCTATGCTATAGTAGTCATAGATGTTGTAAACTTTGAGCATAAGAAGCAAACCTTGCCCTTGATAATTTGGGTTGTCCATTGTGTTTGTAAGACCATTGACCTCAATAAAGTTATCCAGTAGAAAGAGGGAGAGGGAGTTTTTTTGATGCCTCAGGAAGGTAATATAAAAAGAAAGGTGTGATAAAGAACTGCTGTGGACTGAGTCACATTGTGAAAGGCTAAACATCAGCAGAAGCCCCTACAATACCTACTCCAAGAGTTATGGAAAGAAAGAGAGGGGCATAATTTTTGTTCTAAAACAGAATCTTCATTGTTTTGAGGTTTATCCTGTTAGCATCTTTAACATGCTAACAAAAAAAATACTGGATAATGTTAAGAATGAAGATACTGCCAAGTATTGGAAATCTAAATTCTCAGCTGTGAGTGTGGGGGCCTCTGCTTTTGGCAGCACTGGGGAAAAGACAGAAAAGATTGAGAGGAGAAGTGCCTCGGGGCCCACGCAGTGTGGAAGGCCAGCAGAGCTGTTTTGACCAAGTTCTTCATGTTCTGAAAGATATGACTTGCTGACTCAATCAAAGCTTACAGTAGCAATTTTTTCTGAACCACCATCCTCTAATTGTGCTGGCAGTACATACTTTCTAATTTGCTATTCTGCAATACATTCAAGGGGACTCACAAAATGTTGATGATGACAATGAACCTTTCAGGAGCTTCCTAAAAATTGGTGCTTCCTAGGTATACAGAAAGTACACCTTGCAGACATCCAAGAATTTAGCAATGGCAACAAGACAGGTAGTGCTTTTTTTTAACAGAAGTTTAGATTCATATTGCTATTGAATGATGTAGCTAGCCTAATTACGCTGAGCAAATAATATTAATTTGCCTACTTTCCTGAATAGGACCGGAATGTAAGTATTAAACTGTATTCATATCTGTAGAGGAAAGCCAGGATAAAATATAACTAAATTCTGTGAGCTGGAACATATTATGTTGGAGGCAGTAGCTTAGACAGATGTTTCATTTGTATTATTTGGTCTAAGATTGCTGTATCATACACACAATGTAAACATTTGGTAGATGTAGAGCTCCATCGCTGACTATAGGGGGCGAAACTTTGGCCCCCTCGGAGAGGGTGCGCAATTTGGGGGTCCTCCTGGATCCACGGCTGACACTGGACGACCAGTTGACGGCTGTGGCCAGGGGGGCGTTTTACCGGGTACGCCTGGTGCACCAGTTGCGGCCTTTTCTGGACCGGGATGCCTTGCGCACAGTCACCCATGCTCT
>NW_015411656.1:0-1913 GCF_001527695.2 Protobothrops mucrosquamatus
GGTGAATTTTAAATAGGGATAATTTTTAATGATTTTAATAATGTCACAGCTACAAATATTTGGTTTTTAATTGGCTTTTATAGGGGAAATGTTGTGTGTGTTGTTTGTATTGTGTTATTTTAATATGCTGTGAGCCGCCCTGAGTCCCGTGGGGAGAAGGGCGGCATATAAATTATGAAAAATAAAAATAAATAAATAAGATGTACAGATTCCATTCACTTTTTACAGTAAAAAAATAAAGCTTTGAATTATTTAAATTATTTAAATGTTTAGTTTCCTATTTGGATTTTTTTTTAAAAAAAAAAAAAGGGGGGGGGAGACATATGAGCTCATCTCACCAAAACTAAACAAAAAGAAAAACTTCACTGAAATAAAGAATATTTGGGAAACAGGTGACCAAGATTTTAACATACACATACACACAGAGAAAGAGAAACATAGAAAAATGAACAGATTTTGAGCCCCGTTCACTTTTACACTAAAAATTAAACCCGGGCTTTGAATTATTTAACTCAACCAATCGGTTTCCATTTCTTGGATATTTAGATATTTTTTTTTTAAAAAAAAGGGAAATAGCAATAACATTTAACATTTAGGCTTATATCAGACATGTCAAACACAAGGCCCGGAGGCCGGATGCGGCCCGCGAAGTGGTTCCATGTGGCCCGTGAAGCCATCCTGGAAACAGTGAGGGAACGGCCCCCGCTGCCTTGGCCCTGGCCCAGGCCAGCTGGGAGCCAATGTACAATTTTGTGGTGGCCATCTATGCTGAAACACATTCAGTCTTAGCTCCACAAGGCCATCTGGAAACAGCGAGGAACCAGCCCCTGCCGTGTCGGCCCTGCCCCCTGGGTGCATGCTGGGGAGGTGTCACCCTTTGTGAGGAATGAAGAAATGGACCATGCCTTGGCGCTTGCCCCGGTCCCACTCCCTTCTGCCAGAGACCCTCAGATCTGTCCCACTCCTGCCCAGGTCCCCACAGGCATCCTTGACGCGAACCATGTAAAGCTGACCATGCCCACCCAGTAGGCCACACCCACCCAGTAGGCCACACCCACCCTGACCACACCCACCCGGTCACCCGAGGGCGACCGCAATGCTGATGTGGCCCTCAATGAAACTGAGTTTGACACCCCTGGCTTATATACTGCCTCATAGCGTTTTACGGCACTCTCTGGATAGTGTACAAAGTCAAAGCATTATTTGCATATTACCCCCAACAATTTGGGTCCTCATTTTACCAACCTTGGAAGGATGGACGGCTGAGTCAACCATGAACCCCATCAGGATCGAACTCCAGGCTGTGGGCAGAGTTTGCCTGGAATGCTGCATTCTGACCACTGCACCACCAGGGAACCTCTACGCTCGCCACTCTCCTGACATCACTGTCTTTAAAATCAATAAAAAATTATTCCAGTTAACGAAGATTGGTGATCAGCAGCTAGCCTTGCAGCAAGTCATGGCAATCCTAGGCTGCATTAATAGAGGGAGAGAATCAAGATCACGTGACGTTCTAGTACCGCTTTAAAAAACCTTAGTAAGACCACACTGGGAATACTGCATCCAATTCTGTTCAACACCATACACACACAAAAATGTTGAGGTTCTGGAAAGAGCAACAAAGATGATCAGGGGGCCGGAGGCTAAAACATATGAAGAATGATTGCAGGAATTGGGTATGTCTAGTCTAATGAAAAGAAGGACTAGGGGTGAAATGATAGCAGTCTTCCATTATTTGAGGGCCTCCTACAGACTACTTTCCAAAGCACCAAAAAGTAAGACAAAAAACAATGGTTGGAATCTAACCAAGGAGAGGAGCAATCTAGAACTAAGGAGAAATTTCCCGACAGGGAGAACAATCAACCAATAGAACAGCTTGCTTTCAGATGTTGTGGTGCTCCATCACTGAAGGC
>NW_015411657.1:0-1913 GCF_001527695.2 Protobothrops mucrosquamatus
GTCCGAAGGAAGCGCTTTGCCGGTCCGAGGCTTTTCGTCTGCCCCACTTTTCCCCCCAACCCTCTTTTCCGACGACGCGGGCTTCCCCAAACAACACGGGTCAGTTTTCCTCCAAGTCAGTCCAGGCAGCCTCCTCTGCCCCTGGGGACATGGGGGTGGGGGAGAGGCCTAGCAGAAACGAACCGTCCCACGTCCTTCAAACCCTTCCGCGAGGGTTGCGTTCACACGGCACCTCTGACCCGGGTCAGTTAAAGAGCCAGCCTCTGCGCGCGCCGCGCCCCCCCCCCCCCCCCCGAGAGAGGCCTTCAATCATTTCCTCTTGGGCGTACTCGTTATTTTTATGCGAGTGATTTATTAGATTTATACGCCGCCCATCTCGCTCTGCAAAGCGTCCGGTGAACGTTATAACGCGGGCAAGTGGGTGATGAGAACTCAGCCGTCGAACCAGAAGAAACTGGCTGGATTCATAGGACCCGCAGAATCAGGGGATTAGCCAACGGCGTTTTAGACGGAGGGGTTGTGGGAACGCAACTCCTGGTCAAGTCTCTAGTAGAACAGGGGCCGGCGAGGTGATTGGCAGTGAGGCTCTCATTACGTCTTTGTAGAGTTGTTTTTGGGTGCGTGGAAGATTTGGGGCCAAGGAGCCCCGCTTTCAAATATTATAAAGTTTACTAAGTTTTTTCAGGCCCGAGCAGCTGTTAGGAAATGGGTTTAGCCCCTGCAGCCTCTTCCTCTCTCTAAAGGGGGGGGCGATGGGGAGGAGACTGGAGCCGAGCTTAGGGTCAGTAGGGCTGTGAGCTGGATGGAGGCTGATTCAGCAATAGTCCCCTGCTGCTGTGCATTTTATTTATATTTTTTAGATTACAGTGTGGATTTTATAAATTGGATTGTAAGCCATCTAGAGTCCTATAAAAGTGAGATAAGTGGCTATATAAATTGAACGAACACATTTACACTGAAGTAGAGATATGGGAGAAAGAGAACCGGTTTGGTGTAGCGGTTAAGGCATCCACACTAGAAACTGGGTGACTGGGAGTTCTAGTCCCGCAGCAGGCCCAAAGTTAGCAGGGTGACCTTGGGCCAGTCACTTTCTCTTAACCTTAGGAAGGAGGCAATGGCAAACAACTTGGGGGTGGGGAGAGGACATGACTTGCCAAGAAAACTGCAGTGACCTATCCAGGCAGAATTGGATGTGGGAATTCAGGTCACAGAAGTTGGAAAAATAGAAGCTGGTCTTGACATGGGAGCAGGCAAAACTTTTGAATGGATCAAAGCTTTGGTTGGTTGGTTGGCATGGTTCACTTCCATGCAACTTGCTGAGCAAACTGTGGTTTGAGGGTGAAGATTCGTTCTCCCAGTTTGTGGATTGGTTTCCGAACCTTTTATTACCAGGCTAGGTAACATCTTCAGCAGAGTTTAGGGCAGGAGTCTTCAAACCTGGCCCTTTTATGACTTGTGGACTGAGGAATTCTGGGAGTTGAAGTCCACAAGTCATAAAAGGGCCAGGTTTGAAGACCCCTGGTTTAGGGGGCTGTCAGTGTCGGTGTTCTTCTCTTTATCAGGGCTTCAGGTGTGGATGTGTCAAGTGAGGATCTTGTGATGGGTTAAGTGTGAGTCATCAGTGAGAGGCTGGTGATGGGTCTTGTGATGGGGAGGTTACTTCATGCCAGAGTTATTGGGACCTGTTTTTTTTGGGGGGGGGAGGCTTGCGTGAGTTGGTTGAGGGTCGGTGCTGTCTTTGGTTGGCTGTTCAGTTGATTTGGATTCTGATGGATTTGTAGGCTGGCTGTAGCTCAATGTGTTTGTGGATGGGATCGCCTGAGGAGTGCCAGGCTGTGGCTTGTTAGTGGTGTTACTATAAACTCTAAGCAGCTGACTTCCCACAATTCAAACCTACTTTAAAAAAAAAAAAA
>NW_015411658.1:0-1913 GCF_001527695.2 Protobothrops mucrosquamatus
CTCTCTCTTTCTCTCCCTCTCTCTCTTTCCCCCTCTTTTTCTCTCTCCCTCTCTCTCTCTTTCCTTTCCCTCTCTTTCTCTCTCTCCCTCTCTCCCTCCCTCTCTGTCTTTCCCCCTCTCTCTTTTTCTCTCTCCTCTCTCTCTTTCCTCTCCCTCTCTTTCTCTCTTTCTCTCTCTCCCTCCCTCTTTCCTCTCCCTCCCTCTTTCCTCTCCCTCTTTCTTTCTCTCCCTCTTCTTTCTCTCTCTCTCTCTCTCTCTCTCTCTCTCTCTCTCTCTCTCTCTCTCTCTCTCTCTCTCTCTCTCTCTCTCTCTCTCTCTCTCTCTCTCTTCCTTTCCCCCCTCTCTCTCTGATCTTCTGCTCACCTTTCAAGCTGGCCTCATGCTGTTCTCGGACAAGCTGACACACTTTCTTATTGGGCTGGCTCTCTCTGCCCTTGGTCTGCCAGTCCTCTCAGTGTGTGTGTGTGTATGAGAGAGAGAGAGATATAGAGAGAGAGGAGAGAGAGAGAAGGGAAGCGCAAGTGCCTCTCTGTCTCTGTCTCTCTCTCTGCAAATGGCGGAGAAGGAGTGGGAGCCACAGGAGAAGGCTCAAAGAGCCACATGTGGCTCCGGAGCCGCAGGTTGCTGACCTATGCCCTAAACTCTGCTGAAGATGTTACCTAGCCTGATAATGAAACGTTCAGAAACCAACCCACAAGCTCAGAGAACAAACCTTCACCTTCATATTTCATTTTTTGCTTCTTGCACACTTGAAAATATATGGTTATTAAAATTCTATACTAACACCTTAAATAGAATAGCAATGGCAGGATACTATAAGTATGTTGTATAGTTCACTCTCACATATTTCATCAAATCGATCTGCAGTCATGTGAAAAAGAAAGTACGCTCTCTTTGAATTCTGTGGTTTCACAAATCAGGACATAGTAAAAATCATCTGGTCCTTAGCAATTCTTAAAAGTAGGTAAATAAAGCATCAGATGAACAACAACACATGACATAATACACCATGTCATCATTTATTTTACAAAAAAGAAAGCCAAAATGGAGAATGGGTGTACTTTCTTTTTCACATGTCTGTAGATAATGTTTTTTTTTTCTGTCTGTAAAATGTATTATTTAATTATTTAAGAGAATATGGGAACAATTAATTTTTGGATCAGTTTTCCCAGGTGCTATATATATTTTCATATCAAAGATGTTGAGACCCTATTAATTCTATGAAATCCTTTTCTGGATAAATTTGCACTTAACAAACTTAAATAAAACTTATCGCTTACATATTATTTCAAAAGATAGCCAGATGTGTTAATGTTTGTATAAATGCCTTATTACAGTAAGAAGAATGCTATAACAAAATAAGAATTAGTTACAAGACTTCTTATAAATTTCCATCTGTCCTGAGAGTTCAGTGTATGATCCAGTAGGTGAAAGAGGTTCTTACCTGATTAAATTTATCCAGTTATTGATCTGATAGAAATTTTGCATGCAGACACTTTTGGAGCAGCCAAAAACATTACCAATATATTATTTATACTGAAATGAATAGCATGCTTATTATTCTTTGCAGTATGGAGATTCACTAGTTGTCACTGCTTATATAATAATTCTTCAAGTATTTGGGCATATTTTGAATTAACAATATCTGACTAACTCTTCTGCATGACTTTTTATTCCTTAATTTGCTTTGTTTTGTTTTTGCTTTCATCCAATTTTCACATGTAGGTTGGAGGATTTTCCTACATCACCAACAAGCACAGCGAAACAGGAATTTCTGTATGTCACGTTGTCTTTAAATGACTTTCAGACAGAATGTAGTATAGTTGAAGATGTATGTAGTATAGTTAAGATGCATTTTTTGTGTATAGTTAACTAGTTTTATTATGAAATATAACTGATAAAATTTGAATCAG
>NW_015411659.1:0-1913 GCF_001527695.2 Protobothrops mucrosquamatus
ACGGCCTGGACGTCTGCCTAGCAACAATGACGACATGAGAATGCTTTTTTTTCCTACTGGTTGGGATTGGCCAATCACCAGCTTGTTCTGGATAAGTTGCGTTGTTGATCGCCTCTTTCTTCGCTTTGTGGCTTCAGGGAGAAGAGCGGGGCGCAGGTTGGGGATCGCGGCCAGGATGGCTCTGCGCTCTGCGCCCCTCTTGCTCTTGGTGCTGGTGGCGGTCGCCCTGCGGGAGAGCTACTTCGGTGAGTCCCTTTGGGGGGGGTTTCGGCCCCTTTTTCTTCCAGGGAATCTTTCTCTCTCCTCCCCCCCCCAAAAAAAAGTTTATTCCCAGAAAGAGAACCCTGATTCGGTCCTCTTTCTAGTCCGCTCCCCCTCCCCCCCTCTGGCCACTTTGAGATCAGGCCCCAGAATGCTTCCTCTCCCCTCCCCCCCCCGGAGATCCCTTCTGGGAACAGGGCAAGGGTGGCTCCTCCAGATGTCAGTCAAGTCTATCTGGACGCCCCCAAGCGCAGTTCTTTCCCACTTGCAAAGTGGAGGTTGTCGGAAAGCGGCGTTTGCACAGGACCAGGTCAATTCACAACCTCCTGGCTGCCTTCGCACAACCTCTTGGGTCGCCTCTCCTGCCTTTGGAGGGTCTTCGTGGCTCTTTGTGGCTTCTGCTGCTGGGAAGACCCGGCTTGTTTCTCGAACCGGTTCCGTGTATTTGGCAGACACGGAAGCTGGTTCGGTGAGAGCGATGGGGTTAAGGCTGCCCTGTGAATGCAGCCGGAGAAGAAACTCTCAGAGCTCTTCCAGCTTCACCGATTTCCCAGGAATGCTTATGTTTTTCTCTTTTATTCTTTTAACCCCCTTGCAAGCGGTTGCTTTTCTGTTCATTGGGCAGCCTTAGCGTGTTTTCCATGTTTATAGTTTGACAATTAAAATTCAACAGTGACTTAATGTGGGGTGTTTTTTTTGTCCTTGTTTTATGTCTTGCAAATTTAGTCTCTTCTCCAAGGAAGGGCTGAAAAAACTTTGATGCTCCTCAGTCAGGAGTTTGCATGAAATAATTGTTTATGTTTATTTTGGATCCACCAGAAGTGCTTTAAAAGGTGACAAGACCCTCCACACAGAGGCTGAGTTTCAGGAGAGGACTCCAGCTAAGCCCCCCCCCCTTCCCAACATGGATATTGGCGGCAGAAAGTCCCAAGCACCATCAGCGGGGGCAAGGGGTGGGGCCAGGGTAGAGAGGGGGATTCTGGGAATTGAAGTCCAAGTGGCTGAGGCTGAGAAACTCTGATTTAGGCCTTTACATTGAAGAGACACTGATCACTTGAAGAGTTGGATCTTCTTCTTGTGCCATATCCGTTATCGGACGTGGGCGATCATGTTGGCGATCCTGTTTTTATTAGCAGCCGCACGAAAAAGTGCTGCTGAGTTTTGTCCAAACCAGTCCATTAGATTTTGAAGCCACGATGTTCTTCTTCTGCCTGGACCTCGTTTGCCTTCCATCTTTCCCTGGAGGATTAAATGGAGTATGCCGTATTTTTCTGGGTGTCGCATCACATGTCCGAAATATTCTAATTTTCGTTTTTTAATTGTTTTGATGATTTCCCTTGGCTTTCCCAGGCGGCTTATCACCTCCTCATTTCTGAACTTGTCAACCCAGCTTATATGTAACAGCCGCCTGTAAACCCACATTTCAAATGCTTCTAGTCCACTGTTTTTTTTTTTATTATTATTATTATTAATTGCATTTATATCCCGCCCTTCTCCTTTCGGACTCAGGGCGGCTGACAAATGATAAAAAGCTAACATATTACACCTAGTTAAAATTTAATTAAAACGAAATATTTGAGAATGTCCAATTAAAAGTAATTAAAACCCCTATAAAATCCCCTAGGCCAGTCCCGCTTGCTGGAACAACCACG
>NW_015411660.1:0-1913 GCF_001527695.2 Protobothrops mucrosquamatus
TTATTGCCCAAACCCACTCAACACATCCCCTCCTGCAAGGCCTTAATCAGAAGGGGCATGACACACAAGTGGCCGAACTAGCAGCTAAGAGAGCCCTGTCTACTTCTTCAGGTTCAACAGGCTCAAACTCTTCATAGATTACCTTGCAAGACGTAGTCACCATCACCTCTATAGACTTTCCTTTAAGGCTGGATTCCAAAATAGAGTGAAAACGACTGGTTTGCATTCCATGTGCAGTATATTCTTCATAGTGACCTTTTAAGTAGATTTCGGCCCTTTTCTCTCCAAAAGAGACCAAGCACCCAGAACAGGACTGCTGGGTAACTATGAGCAGATGCAATAAGGGCAGAGAAGTACTTATGTTTCGCCACCCTTGTCACCACGTAGTAGTCCTTAATAATGGTTCTAGCTCATGTCTGATTGTCTTTGCTTCTGTATTTCATCAGCAACATTATAGGTATCTCTTAGTCCACTTAAGTTCTCTTTATTCCATCATGTACTTCAGGAAGACTATCTCTAAAGAAATCCATATGGCTCTCCACCATAATGATGTTTCATACAACTCCAAAAACGTGGCTGTTTTCTTAGACCTTGGAAAAGTTGTGTCTGCTAACCCCGTACAGGTTGTTTTTGTTGTTTCATTTAGTTTCTATTCTCTTTTGGAGCTCTATCATCTGTTTCTGCATATTTAATGTTCTTTTTAAAGTATAGGTTGCCCAGAATCACAACTATCCAGAAGGCAAAAATTTTCACCCCACAATTCATCCAAGTTACCCATAGGTTTTTTTTGGGGGGGGGGGTTTGCAGCAAACATAGATCAATGACTGGAATGATTTAGATGATATGAAAGTGTGAATTAATGATTGCTGGAATAGATTTCTATTTAATCCAATGTCCATTGTAACATTCATTATAATGTTTTAAATGCATAGTAGAAAGCTACTCACGACTTCCGGTGGCTCGGCGGCTGCCCAAGGGGGTTGTTTTGACAGCCTCCCGTTCAGGACTGCGTAAAAAGCGCTAAAACAGCGTTTATCAGCTGTTGGGCGCTTTGAAACTTCTCTCCGGCCAAAGGAGAGAAGGAGAGCTTGCTCGTGAGTAGGAGTCGAGTTCCCTAGCCTCCCTGGGTGTTCCCAGCGAGGTGAAGGTGAGAACTCCTCCGGAGCTCAGAGCTTCTCCGCAGATCGGGACGTCTTCGCTGCAAGCGAAGCCAGACGCCGTCTCCACTTCTGATTTTTTTTTCCGAATTAAATTGTGAGTATTTTTCACAGACGGAGCTAACTAGGAAATCTGGATCTTTTATAAAGAACTTAAAACTTTGACTCAGACTTTTAAGCACTCTTCTCAAGGATTGAAAATCGAAAGTTATTTCTTGGAGAGAAAAAAATGGCTGCGGTTTGCCGCTTCTTTGTGCTAAAGAGATACTTTTACTTTCCTTCCGGTTGAGGATGGTTACATTGTTAAACTGTAAAAAATCTTCAAAAATTAAGGAAAAATCTCCAAAAAATCAAGAAAAATTAAAGGAAAATTTGTTTGACTTTTATCTGTTTGGGACTGTATATTAAAACCTTTTCTAAGCTTCAGAATGGCTTCTAAACGTGGTGTAGCCCCTCCAGCACTTAAGTCAGCTGTTTCCTCTCCAGCTGTACAGGCCACGCAACAGAGAGCTAAAACTCCTCCACCCTCTTCACCACCTTATATTACTTTAAAGGACTTACAGGATTCTTTGATGCAGATGCAGATGCAGATGTCCAAACAAATTGTACAGCAAGTAAGAGTGGAGACAGAAGAGTTGCTTGCTAAAAAGAATGATGAACTATGTGAGAATATGTCTCAAATCTTTCAGGGCTTTGCTTTTCATATGGATCGTATAGAGAACCGGGTGGAGGAAATAGGAGAAAAAATGGAAGGGG
>NW_015411661.1:0-1913 GCF_001527695.2 Protobothrops mucrosquamatus
TGGTAAGTTGTAAACCACTCAGAATTATAGGGGAGATGAGCAACATAATAAATAAACAAACAAACAAATAAATAAAGAGTTTCACCGTAAGATAGCCATAGATATATGTAACCCTGGAAAATCTTTTTTTGTGATTCCTATACACCCTTCCCTCACCCTCCCCATGGAATTTTAATGGTTGGTTTTAATTTATTTATGTATAGATAGATAGATAGATAGATAGATAGATAGATAGATAGATAGATAGATAGATAGATAGATAGATAGATAGATAGATAGATAGATAGATAGATAGATAGATAGATAGATAGATAGATAGATAGATTTTTATAATTGTAACCCACCCAGAATTACTCTGTGGTAAGTTGGACAGCCAATCAATCAATCAATCAATAAATAAATAAATAAATTTCCTCACATCTCTTACAATCAGCAGGAAAGCTGTGTACAAATATAAAGTTGAAATTGCATAAAACACCCCAAACGATAAAATATGACCTAATACTAATCACTATGAGCCATGAAGTCAGACTTCACTCTTAACAATCTAAAAATAAACATTACATATTAAAAAGGGAAGAAGATAGTCTCAATCTCATAATCTAAGTTAGAAAAACACCAAGAAAAGCCTGATCTTCTCACATGTGGCATAATCCCAACCCCTCGCATTATCACCATACCTGCTATGACCTTCACTGTCCAAAATATATTGAATATGCCTTCCAGTCATTAAAAGATTGCTTTCTTCTATTTTAAGACATTGTCAGGTTTTCTTGTGATTGTGGGAAAGTCAATACTCATTAACACCATATTTCAAGAAATAATTTGCAACATGTTATGCACCAGGAGTACGTAAAGAGTTAGAAATGAAATAAGTAGAACTTTCCCAGTTACTATTTTTTTCATTCAAGAACTAGATTGCTTCCTGAATTTCTAATTGTCATAGAGAGGCACAGAGAGTTCTATCACAAGTTAACAATAGTGATCCTATTTTCAGGAAAGAAAAGATCAAGGGAAGAAATGTAAAAGATTGTTCTATTCAAAACCATTTTTATTTTCAACATGCAATCATATCTGTTGTGGGAGAAATTATGGGATAGATTTACCATGGCAATAAAAATATACAGTACATACTTTTCAAAAGTGCTGTATCCTTAGATTTCCTCAAAGGACTATTTTTTTCATGTAAAAACATTTGAAATAATTCATCATTAAAAACTCAACCATCTTTAAAAAAGGATTTGAGCAGTTTAATATTACCTTTTAATTGTTTATATTATTTAGCCTTCTGAAATAATGTGCTTTTTTATTGATTTATTTTAGATGGACTGTAACTGCAGTCATAGGCAAGCGTAAAAATAGCTTTCCTAATATATCTATCAGTTCAATCAGATAACACAGTAAAGATGGAATCAAATACTGGTGAAAAAAGATTTCTTCAGATGAGCATCTGTAGTTCCATCCTTATTGAACTTCTTGAAAATAATAATAAAAAAAATCTGTGTGGAAGCCTGCCACATAGTGGCATCATTTTTTACAGCAATTTACACTATGTGCTGGCCAATCTTTTTCCAGATGTGGCTTTAAAGATGATTGAAATGAAAGAGGTGGATCAAAATCCATGCATAATTCCAAACTAATTTTATTCAATTAAGAACTGTTTTTTTTGTTTTTTTTTTTAATATTTTTTATTATTTAAACCGACAAACAAAATAAAACAAAACATAATACACATATATACACAATATATATTTTAACATCAACTTCGTGACAGTATTCTTCTATTTTTTACATTTTCCCCCTTATTCTTTTTTAAAGTATTTATCCTTATTGCCCCATTATTTCTTATTTGCATTTTTCTTCCTTCATACATTATTATATACACATTTTCCACGTTTAACTTTTCCACAATT
>NW_015411662.1:0-1913 GCF_001527695.2 Protobothrops mucrosquamatus
GCAACAGACCAGTTCTGTTTTTCTTTAGCCCAGGTAAGACGCTTCTGATGTTGTTTGTTGTTCAGGAGCGGCTTGACAAGAGGAATACGACATTTGCATCATTACATGCAAGGCAAGATAGTTCAAGCCGTGATGTGTCATAAGTAAGATGATTATGGCTTACAGCTCATGAAAACCCCAAATCAGAAGCGTCTTACCTTTTGCACGATATTCTAACTTTTGCACGATATTCTAATTTTTCGAGTTTCACCTGTATTTCAATAAAAGGCAGTTAAAACAGTATCGGAATAATTAAAGTTAAAAAGGTGGGGAGCAAAATGATAACATCCCCAAAGTTGGCTGAGCCCAAGCAAGCTAGCAGAGACGAGTCTTCAACTCTCCATTCCCTTCCAATAAAGGTTTCCATGTTTTTGGTGTCCTCTCTGGTTTACACTGAAGGGCTGACATCCTCCTGCTTCTGGTCTTCCTTTGGCACTGCTGCTTCTCCTCTCATCCACCTGATAGCCCTATTTTGGGCTAACTTGCGCGGTTACCCAAAAGTTACAATCGTCCAACGCCAGCCTGGGTTCCCTAAGGCTGGAGGGGGGGAAACAAAAAAACAAACAAAAGCAGAAGCGGCATGCGACAGTTGGATCCCTTTCCTCTGAGGTATCTGCCTTCTGCCCCACCCCATCCCCGTTAGCTCGGTGTAACGATAAGCCCGCGCGCGGCGCCCCCCCCTCGCCAGATGGGAGATATGGGGGCTCCTTTCGCGGCGCGACCCTGCCAGGACGGGCGGCCTCTCGCGTGAGAAGAATTAGCGCGCGCCGTCCCTGGCGGCTTGGCACCGCTCAGGGGAGGAAGCGAGGAAGCCAGGCGAGCGGGTGCAACTGCTGGGCCGGCCTCGGCCTCTCATTGTTAAGTATTGTGGATCGGCGGCGGCAGCAGCTGCGGCTTCATCCGAAGGAGGAGGCGAGCGCCTGGCGAGCCAAGCATCCCGGGTTGAGAAGAATCTGAGCATCCAGCGCAACGGCGGCAGCGAAATGGTAAGCGAGCCTGAGGGCGCCGCCCGCCTCCCTTTGTGTATCTTTCTTGAGCGCGTGGGGAGGGGTGGCGGTGTAAGGAGACGGGAAGGCAGGGCTGGCTTTGCCGCCGGGAAGCGAAGGGAAAGGAGGAGCAGGCGCTGCGGGGAAAAGCCGGCGTGTGCGCGCTTGGCAGCGGCGGTGGTCTCCATTGCTCGTCGCCTCGCTTGGAGCTTCCGGCGCCTTTAGGTTGGCTGTGGCCGGAGGCAAGGTGTTCGTCTCACCTAGCAACCATGTTTTATAGCACTGCACTGGCAGGGTCTATGAGTGTGGCGTTTGTGAAGGGGTGGGGTTCTACCGGCAAAACTGCTCCCCCCCAATTGCGGAAAATTGGTGCAGCCGGATCATAGCGACAAGGGCATGGAGAGACCCGGCAGTTTATTTATTTATTTATTTATTTATTAAATTTATATACCGCCCTATCTCCCTTGCGGGACTCAGGGCGGTGAACAGGCGATACTAAAAACCACAATAATAAATCAATAGTTTGTTTTAAAATCGAATTAAATAACAGGCCTGTTCTAAAAACACACCCGTAAACCCCCCTCCACTGAAACATAATCAAACTACGCCAGGCCGGCCGCACGGAATAGATGGGCCTTCAGGGCTCGGTGAAAAAGGCGCAGGTCCGCAACTGTACGTAGGTCGGGGGGGGGGTAGGTCATTCCAGAGGGCAGGTTGTAGTTGTCTAACATCTCTCTCTCTCCTATCAGCCTACAACGGAACCGGCGCTGGCCTTAGTTGTCCCACGGGGCACATCAACCCCCTGGGAGTAGCAATTGCTATGATTTCTTGTTCTAGCAGGTGGTGCCTGCAACTCAAGTGTTACCGCATCACTTCAGGATTGCGGCT
>NW_015411663.1:0-1913 GCF_001527695.2 Protobothrops mucrosquamatus
CCTGTATTGGAAGAAAGGGGAAAAAATTCGCTTTTAGAGGAGGGGGGCTTCAGCCCAAGTGTTGCCCAGGCCCCTCCCTTCCCCGTGGCTGCGGACTACACTTCCCAGAGTCCCCAGCCGGCCTGCTGCGGCTTCTCCAGCACGTCAGGAAAGCTGGGATGGGGGGGGGACAAGGATGGAGAAGCGAGGTTCCCCCCCCTCTGAATCCAGCTGTGCTTCAACACCTGGGCATCCCTTGCAACATTGCTGGGGGAAATTTGGGGGGGTGTCTATTCCCAAAGAGGTGTGTGTGTGTGTGTTTGTGTGTGTGTGTGTGTGTGTGGGTGAGGGAGTCCACAGAGGCGGTTGCCCCCCCTCCCTGTCACATTGTCTCTGGATGCCTGGGGTGGCCCTTCAGCCATCGCCATGGCAACCGTCTCCCCTGCAAACCACGGCAGGAATTGGCGACTTGGCAGTGGTGCCACCGCCATTTTGTACATTTGCACAGGTGAACACACACAGACACAACACACACACACACAGACAGAGGGAAAGACACTGGCACGCTCCTGCAATATGCACACCTGCTTTTTAAAAGGCTCCCCGGCCTCGCGGGTGCCATTTTACAGTTTTGCACGCACACACACACACACACACACAGAGAGAGCGATGTTCCTGCCCAAAGGCACACCTGCCTTTTAAAAGGCTCCCCCACCTTCTTGTTGCCATTTACAGTTTTGCACAATTGCACTAACACACACACGCACTCACGCACTCACACAAACACACACACACACACACACGGCGAGACTCCTGCCCTCCAAATGCACACCTGCCTTTTAGACGCTCCTCTGCCTTGCGGTTGGCGTTTTACAAAATTTTGCGTGTTTGCACCGACACACACGCACACACCGTTGCAGCCTCCCTGTGGGTCACGTGATCAACATTCGGACGCTAGGGGCCACTGACTCGTATTTATGACGGTCGCAACATCCCGGGCGTCACCTGATCTCCTTTGGCGACATATCTGGCGAGCAAAGTCAGGTTCGCTTAGCTGACTCGCTTAGCGACGAACACTTTTCGGGTCCTTTGTGGCCGTAACGCGAGGACTACCTGTACACACACACGATTGTGCGAGGCTGCTGGCGGTGGGTGGCCCCCGTTTGGGGAGAGGGAGGGGCTGGAAGGGGGTGCCACTCTGGATGGGGAGGGGGGGGGAAATCTCCTTGCAAAGGATTGTGGGGCCTGGCTTTCAGCTCCTGCCCCTTTGCGCACTCCGGGATCCATTCCCACATGCGCAAAGCTGGCACGGCTGCCCAGATGCCCGCTTCCTCTTCCTCTGTGCACCCCCCAGGCAAGGAGATGCAATGGGGGGGGAAAAGGGGGCTGCCCTCTCTGGAAGCCCCCCCTTGGGCACTGTTCGGCGGGGTGGTGGTGGAAGAAGTCTAGACTCAGCAGCCGAGGATCCCCTTAACTCAGTTTAAGAAAGGGGATGGGTTCAAGCTCATTGGCATCCCTGGCAGCCCCTCTCAGCCTGCCCCACATTCCTTCAGTCGCCCCCTCCCTCCCATCAGCGCCCTATAGCCGCACAGTGCCAGCCTGGTGCCCTTTTGTGGTGCGCGGTGTGGTTGACCCACATTTTTTCCCCCTTTTGCAAAGGATTTTATGCGCAGCCGAGCATGAGGAAGAGTAGCAGACAGCGGAGTGGAAGGAAGGGAGGGAGGGAGCCGGGCGGTGGGTGGGGGTCCCTGGGGGGGCTGGCTGGGCCATCTAGGGCAAGGAAAGAGGAGGAGGGATGAGGAAGCTTACAAAAACCAGGTAATAATAATAATAATAGTAATAGTAATAATAATAATAATAATAATAATAATAATAATAATAATAATAATAATAATAATAATAATAATAATAATAATAATAATAATAATAACAAT
>NW_015411664.1:0-1913 GCF_001527695.2 Protobothrops mucrosquamatus
CCGAAGGACTCAGGGCGGTGCACAGCATATTAAAAACAAATAACAATACAATACATAAATACCGAAAATAAAAAACCCCTCTAAGACCAAATTAAAAGCCAAATATTGGTAGCTGTGTCGTGATTAAAATTGTATTAAAAATCGTCCCTAACTAAAATCCTCCCTAGGTCAGGCCCGCTTGCTGGAAAAGCCATGTCTTATTAATGATCTTAACTGTTTAATTTTCAGTCTACAAGAATTGGAATGTCTGTGAATGCAATTCGGAAACAAAGTACAGATGAAGAAATTACATCTCTAGCAAAATCCCTCATTAAATCATGGAAAAAATTATTAGGTACAGATGCACTAAGTTTTTTCATTTTCTCATTTCTAGATGATTTTCAAATTAATCTTAATATTAACTCCTTTACTTGATCTTGTATATCCAGTTTCTTCTTATGGTTTTTGCCTGTTGTGATGAATGAAACTATAGCATACCTTAAGAGTTATTCCTTCTTGGTCATTCTACATGCTACTAATTGCTTAGTTGATCTGAGGAATATGTTTTGCGGGTGTGGAGGATGGGTATCCTGGAAAATTCTCAAGTAGTTTATTATGTGTGTTAGACAATTGAGAATGGTTGAAGCATGGGGAAAAGAGCATTTCAAAATGTATGCTCTTTTAAAAATTTACCTTCAAACATAATGCAGTGAGGCTATAGTGAAAACTTAAAATATAAACAAAGTATTAAAATATAATCTAATATATTTAGGAAACTATACGTAAGAAAGATAACAATCTAATTAATAACGCAGCATTTTGAAGATGGATCAGTAAACTATAGAAACCTATTTGAAACTATTCTTACTACAGTACACTTTCACTAAACTTAAAAAAAGAACCTTGGATTAAACAATGCTGATGAATCTATCTTGCAAAATTCTCTCAAAATCTATAATTTTCCAGCTTGATGTGAATGACAAGGATCTTAGCTAGCCTATAACTGGAATGGTGTAAAATGTATACCATAACATATGGGGAACATAATGTTCATGTAATAATTATTTCCTTTGTAATCCAACATCTACCTTTTCATTGGATTCTTGATTCCTTAAATTGATAATACATATTTCTGTCTTTAAGAGTTTTCCTGTGATTAGTTTTTTCTTGGTTTTATTCCCTGCCTTATTTGCCCCATATTTTAAACTACTATGAATCCAAAATTTCATCCCTATTTAAAGGGTGCCATGGGGAGAGGAGTTCAGTGAGCTATTTCAGAGTTGCTACATTGGGAGAGAGGAATGTAACACTTTTACTCACAGATTTATTTCTGACATATGTATCCCCCTTCTAGCTACACTTTCTCTCCGTGAGAAAAAAATGCTAATTTTAATATCTGTGGAAAAGAGCAGTTTGGAATAGATATAGTTTCAGAAAATAACAGCATGAAGCTCTCCTGTCCTTTGAATGTGCTTTGTGATGATAAAGTTATTTTCATTTTTATATAAAGAATTAGAAAAGCTGATTGTGCCTCTTGATGCTTGTTGGCAAGTTTCAGTTATGCATAGTGTTAAGTGACATCTTGAGATTAGACAAAACTAGACAGTAGTTAAGTAAAATGAAATGGCTACATAAAGGGCAAAACAGAAAGGGGAAGAAGAGGAAGCGAAGATTTATCTGGCCTGTTCTTATAAAGCTAATTGATTAATTAATCAAATATAATTAATTAATTACCTAAATTTATTCATTGCAGTCAGGCACTCCCTAATCTTTTATTTATCTTGGATTGGCATTCCCTTATTTCATCAACGGAACTATTATTGCTTTTTATGTATTATATATGCATTTTAGATGGACCATCAAATGACAAAGAATCTGAAGAAAAGAAAAAAGAATCAGCATCATCTTCACAAAATAGTCCTGAAGCAAGGGAA
>NW_015411665.1:0-1913 GCF_001527695.2 Protobothrops mucrosquamatus
TAGAGAGATAGAGAGAGAGAGAGAGAGAGAGAGAGAGAGAGAGAGAGAGAGAGACAGAAAAAAAGAGAAAAGAGAGACAGAGAGACGGAGACACAGAGAGACAGATAGAGAGAGACAGAAAGATTGAGAGAGAGAGGAGAGAAAGAGAGACACAGACAGAAAAAAAGAGACAGAGAGAGAGAGAGGAAAGAGAGACAGAAAGAGAGAGAGAGAGAGAGAGAGACAGAAAGAAAGAGACAGAGAGAGAGACACACAGACACAGGCAGAAAGAGACACACAGAGAGACAGAAAGAGAGAGAGAGGAAAAAAAGAGAGACACAAAGAGACAGAAAAAAAGACAGAGACAGAGAGAGACAGAGAGAGGAAAGAGAGAGAGAGAGGAGAGAGAGACAGAAAGAAAGAGACAGACAGAGATAGACACAGAAAGAAAGACAGACAGACAGAGAGAGAGGCAGAGAGACACAGAGAGACAGAAAGAAAGAGAGACAGACAGACAGACACACACACACACACACACACACAAACACACACAGAGAGACTACCTCTTGGGAGATTTCAAGGAGTTTTTCTGCAGAGGCTCTGAACCTTTGAAAGAACCACTTTCAGCAGCAGAAATATACAAACAGTAGAAATGTCCCTGAGCATATGTGGAGTACTTTTCACTCACCAGTGGTAGTCCTCGACTTACGAGCACAATTGAGCCCAAAATTTCTGTCGCTAAGTGAGACATTTGTTAAGTGAGCTTTGCCCCATTTTACGACCTTTCCTGCCACAGTTGTTAAGTGAATCCCTGCAGTTGTTAAGTTAGTAACATGATTGTTAAGTGACTCTGGCTTCTTCCCCCCCCCCCCGTTGCGCTTGCTTGTCAGAATATCTCACAGGGGGATCACTTGACCCTGAGACACTGCGACCGTCGTAAGTACGAATCGGTTGCCAAGCATCTGAATTTTGATCCCATGATCTTGGGGAGGCTGCAAAGGTCGTTAAGTGTGAAAAACACTCATAAGTCACTTTTTTCAGTGATGCTGTAACTTTGAACGGCCACGAAATGAAGGTACAGTTGTGTGATTTCTCTCTGAGGTTGCCTCCTAAAAAATAATAGGGACAATTTCCAGACAAGCACAAAACCTGACAGTTCCTGGTAGGAAATGCTCATTTTTTAAAAAAAAAATTGTGGGAGGAAAGGATTGCGAAGGTCTCCGGCTTCCTTCACCCCGCGACCCCTGCAAAAAGTAAGCATGGTTTTCCCAGGAACAAGCCAACTTTTTATCTTTACCAGGCTAAATAATCAAACGGCTGGACCGATGTTGGCTTCTAAAGGGTCCACTGTAAAATCCATCCTGCTGCTTGTGGTTTTCCTTTAGTAGCAGGTCATTCCTAGGATAGCCCTGACCTTCATTTCAGCCTCTCCCCCCCTCTCCCAGCCAGAGTATGGACAATTTCCCCTTTCTGGACACCAAAGAACCGAGATTGATTTTCCATCCAGGTCTGCAAAAAACAATTATCTGCTTGCTTCATGCAATCTCAGAAGAAGAGAAGTCCAGGAAAAGGAGAAGAGTCCATTTGGGAACAATGAAGGTTAAGGCTCTTTCCTATGGCTCCAGATGCTGCAAAACACACACACACACACAAACACACACACACACAAACACACACACCCTTATGAAGATGAAGGGCACCAGGTCAACGGTTGCAAAGGCCAAGAGGCGCTCCGCTCCAGAGCCTTTCTGCCCACTGCAGGCTGCATTCCCACGACCGACGAATCCCGGCTTACCGGCCTCCGCTATCATCCGCGTTCACACAGAACCCGCGGCGCTCCCAGGAAGCGCCAGGCGCGCTCCGGGCTCAGGCGCCGGCCCGGTCCAGCCCAGGCCCTCCGACCCCGGCCGCCTCCCCCGCCGCCCCCGCCTGGG
>NW_015411666.1:0-1913 GCF_001527695.2 Protobothrops mucrosquamatus
GGGGTGGAAATGTACAGCTGAGTATCATCAGCGTACTGATGGAAATCCACCCCAAAGCCACGGATGATCTCCCCCAGCGGCTTCACATAAATATTGAACAGTAAGGGGGAGAGGACCGACCCTTGTGGCACCCCACAAGTTAGGGGCCTTGGGGTCGACCTCTGCCCCCCTGCCAATACAGACTGCGTGCGGTCGGTGAAGGAGGAGAACCACCGTATAACCGTGCCGTTTTCTCATTTAAGTATCCAACTAAGGTTAGCTAGGTGTTACCTCCAAATATTACTGTCATGTAGTTAGGCATTATGTGACAGGCTCTCAGGAAAAGCTTTTTTTTTTGTCATTTACAGACCCAAAGAAAAATGGGCTTGTGGAATTGATCTTGCAAGTTGAAGTTGGTCAACTAACTGAACAACAGAAAGATACCCTCATGCAACAGCTAGCAGTGCTCCTGGATGTCATACAAACAGACATTAATATCCGGAAGATACATGCTTATTCTGATATCAGGTACAAGGAGATAGGAAAAAAATAGTTTTTACACACACACACACACCGAGAGAGAGAGAGAGAGAGAGAGAGTGTAAATATTATTACTTTGTACACATCTACTTGGATATTAGTCCCATTGAACTTATTCATAGTAGACATTAAGATTGGGCATTAAACCTTAATTATTCATATGTGAATAATTTTATATATAATTTTATATATAAAATCCTGTGGTTCTGAAACTTTATACTTTGCAATGTCTTGTTTTCCATATTTTATTTCATGGGACAGAAACTTAGCAGTTTTACCAGCAGCCAATGTAGGAGATGACTAGACTGAGCCCGAGGGAGGGGTCAAGCGTGTCATCAGTCATGAGTCCCTTTGCCCCCACAAGAGATCTGAGTCCAGCCCATGTTAACCCTTATTTACGACCAATTTCCTTTGGCCGTTAGTAGTTCAGATTCTTGTAGAGAGCTTAAGCTTGCAATAAAACTTGATACTCATTTGAACAGCCTAGATTGCCCCGGTGCTTGACAGCCAATTATATGTTTACAATTGCAGGGTTATTCTAGGAAGAAAGAATCATAATTGGGGTAGGTGGTGCTAATCCTAAAGAAAGATTTCTGATTGCTGTAATAAATCTATTGTTATTTAATCTATGCATCTTCCTTTCAGCACTGCTGTTGTGTTCTATGTTCAGAATGGGCATCCCTACAAAATCATAAAGGCTTCAGATGTTGCCCAAGTGCTGCGTTTGCAACTCTTGAAGGAAAAGCCAAATTTTCTACTTTTTAAAGTGCTTCGTGTTGACACAGCTGGTATGTATTTGAATGCCCTTGTCCATGGCAGGAAAAAATATATATATCAAAGGGTAGTTTTCACTCTTAAAAGTAGCCCAGTGTTAATTTTAACTACGTACAGTAAATAATTTCAGTTGCTTTGTGATTTCCAGCTTGCCTCTTAAAATGTTCCGGACATGGAAGCTGTGACCCCATCACAAAGCACTGTATTTGCTATCAAATGTGGATGGAAAATTTGATACAGCGATACCTAAGCGGTGGGGAGAGCAATTGTGGTGAGTTGGGATAATATGTTTCCCAGTAATAGCCTAAGTCTGTTAAGATATTATTTTAATATTGATAATGCACTGTAGAAGAAAGACATGTGCTGTGGTAATGAAGTCTATTAAACCAACAATTTGTCAAGGGTAGTATGAGGATTCCTGCCCTTGATTTAGATGACCTCAACCTTCCCAACCCGTTTTTCATATTTATATCCCAACATTAGATGCAAGTAAGTCATGGGGTTTGCATCATAGTGACATAATGTGGAGTTCTTTTTGGTGGATGGGCAGCTATAATGTATTTGTTTAATAAATGAAATGCATTTTATACGTGTCATGCCTTGCCTCTCCTTGTAGATTA
>NW_015411667.1:0-1913 GCF_001527695.2 Protobothrops mucrosquamatus
GGAAAAATAACAGCTCTCAAAAGAAACCAGCATGGCTGCATAAAGAACTCTCTGACAAATTGAAAGACAAAAAGGACAAGTATAGAAAGTGGAAAGAGGGGCACATAACTAAATCAGAATATCAACAAATAGCCCGAGCCTGCAAAGATGAAGTGAGGAAAGCCAAGGCTCAAAATGAACTAAGGCTTGCGACCAAAGTAAAAAATAACAAAAAAAGCTTCTTTCAACATGTAAAAAACAAGAAAAAAGTGAAGGAAACGATTGGTCCATTAGTGGGGGAAAGTGGTAAGAAGGTGACAAGCAATAGGGAGAAAGCAGAACTATTTAACTCGTTTTTTGCATCTGTCTTTACACAAAGGGAAAAAACAGACCAACCTATCAAAAATAGTGCCATAAAAAAGAGTATAGAAACACAAGTTAAGATAGGCAAGAAAATGATAAGTGAGCACCTGTCCAGCCTAGACGAGTTCAAATCACCAGGACCAGATGGATTACACCCCAAGGTTCTCAAGGAACTGGCAGATGTGATCTCAGAACCACTGAACTATATTTTTCAAAGATCTTGGAGCAGTGGGGAACTACCAGAGGACTGGAAAAGAGCTGATGTAGTTCCCATCTTCAAAAAAGGGAAAAAAATGGATCCAGGAAATTACAGACCTATCAGCCTGACCTCAATACCTGGGAAGATTCTGGAAAAGATAATAAAACAACGAATCAGCGAACACCTAGAGGCAAACAAAGTAATTACTAAAAGCCAACATGGGTTTATCAAAAACAGATCATGCCAGACAAACCTTATTACATTCTTTGACCAAGTGACAAAATTAGTGGATCAGAGGAATGCTGTGGATATAATTTATTTGGACTTCAGTAAGGCATTTGATAAAGTAGATCACAACCTACTACTCGATAAGATAGAAAAATATGGGTTAGACAGCATCACCACCAGATGGATTCGTAGCTGGCTGACCGGCCGTACTCAGCATGTGGTCCTCAATGGAACCGCATCTACATGGAGGGAAGTTTGTAGTGGGGTGCCCCAGGGCTCTATTCTGGGCCCAGTGCTCTTCAACATCTTCATCAACGATCTGGACGAGGGGATAGATGGGGAACTCATCAAATTTGCAGATGACACCAAGTTGGCAGGAATAGCCAACCCTCCAGAAGACAGGCTTAGGATACAGGAGGACCTGGACAGACATGAACACTGGGCGCTATCTAACAAAATGAAATTCAATGGTGAAAAAAGTAAGGTTCTACATTTAGGCAAGAAAAACCAAATGTACAGGTATAGTATAGGGGGTACCTTGCTCAATAGTAGTAACTGTGAGAGGGATCTCGGAGTCCTAGTGGACAATCACTTAAATATGAGCCAGCAGTATGCTGCAGCTGCCAAAAAAGCCAACACAGTGCTGGGCTGCATTAACAGAGGGATAGAATCAAGATCACGTGAAGTATTAATACCACTTTACAATGCCTTAGTAAGGCCACACTTGGAATACTGCATCCAGTTTTGGTCATCACGATGTAAAAAAGATGCTGAGACTCTAGAAAGAGTACAGAGAAGAGCAACAAAGATGATTAGGGAACTGGAGGCTAAAACATATAAGGAACGGTTGCTGGAACTGGGTATGTCTAGTTTAACGAAGAGAAGGATGAGGGGGGACATGATAGCAGTGTTCCAATATCTCAGGGGCTGCCACAAAGAAGAGGTAGTCAAGCTATTCTCCAAGGCGCCTGAAGGCAGGACGAGAAGCAATGGGTGGAAACTGATCAAGGAGAGAAGCAACCTAGAACTAAGGAGAAACTTCCTGACAGTTAGAACAATTAACCAATGGAACAACCTGCCTCCAGAAGTGGTGAATGCTCCAACACTGGAAGTTTTTAAGAAGAGACTGGACAGCCGTTTGTCT
>NW_015411668.1:0-1913 GCF_001527695.2 Protobothrops mucrosquamatus
AACAATGAATTATGATTACATTATATACTGATGGGTCAGGCCTCTTTCTCCTTAAACTTAAAAAAAAACAACACCACAAATTAAAGTTACTTTGGTGACCACATTATATATTTAGATCAGGCTAAAAGTTACGGCGATTTATGGTTGATTAAAACATTTGAAAATCTGAAGCGTGTTTGTGAAACTAAAACTTACCTTCCGTTGTCGCGGTGCAAAAAGCGTGGTTTAAAAAAACCACACCGTCGCCGTGTGGCAAATTCATCAGTGGAAATCAAGAGACAACCCCTTTCCGTTGATGAGGATTTAAGAAGTTCGGTCTGTCTATCCTTCCTGGTAGAAGAATCAGAATAACAAGAGTTGGAAGGGACCTTGGAGGTCATCTAGTCCAGCCCTCTGCTCAGGCCGGAGATCCTATGCCATTTCAGACAAATGGCTGTCCAGTCCCTTCTTAAAAGCCTCCAGGGTTGGAGCATTCACCGCTTCTGAATCGGCATCAACTTTTACAGACAATTTACATAATAATTAATTGGTGACAGATTAGCTGTGTCAGAGTAAAATAAATGCTATTTCTCACTGAAGCAAGGAGAGTAATAACACTGCAGGCTGTTGTGCTTCTGTTTAGCTAAGCGAAGAAATACGGTTGAGTTGATTATTTGATCACAACTAGGAACAAACAAAAGGTAAAGCATGCATTGTGTTCCAGATAATTTTTATTGCTCTTAAAACCAGCGATATCCTAAACAGGCTGACATTGTCACTTTTACAAATGGATCCTGTCTGTACAGAAATGAAAGAACAATGTATTTCATTAGAATAGGCATAACAACATTCCAGCTAATGTATAATCCTGACAAGTTCTTTCTAACGGGTGGAATATATATTTTTTTATACAAGTCACTTCCCACCCACTCCCGATGGGAAAAATAAAATTGGGCAAGAAGGCGCATTATATGGAAGAAACTCAAAGGTGTTTTTTTTTTTAAACAACAACACAATCCTCTGTTTTCATTAAGCAAGAACTTGTGTCGTTAGGTGTGACCTATAGGATTGTGGTTTAGAAATTCCACCCAGGTTTTGAGCCAGGAAACCTGCTTACCAGCCTGTTGCCAAAAGAAATAAAAAAATAATTTCTCTGCAACGTTAGCCTGCACTGCAGTATTCGGTCTTCTGCAGTCTCTCCAGTCTACTGAGTTTAATATCACCCTGGATCATTTGTTGAAAAACCTGACTGAAAAATAGAAAAGGCAACTGAGCAATAAAAGAAATAAAGCTTAATAATGTTTTCAGCCCCCACCCCAAAGGATCTGCATCAAAGCCTATCCTACCCTCTTAGTTAGGGACACTGTATTCTTGCTTCTGCTACTATCATTTCAGCCACCAAAGGATTTTAAAAAGTGTATTTTAAAAATATTACTTTTATAAACATCAGATCTCTTCCTAATTGCCGATTCCTCCCTTTTCTCCTCACGGTTCCATTTTTGCCAGAATTTATATCCAGTGTTACTTACGCAAACATAAAACTTTTGCAAAATGTTGAGATTCACTCTAGTGGACCCACAGATTTGCCCACTGTTCAATTATAAGTAAGAGATCTAGGTAAAGTCACACGTACTTGGTATATACGAATTGCTGGAAAATTTCCACGCTAGTTTCCATCAAGCCACCATTGTGGCAAATGAGGACGATTGCTGGTTTATTTCCGCTGTGACGCCTACATATCCGGAGGATCTGGTCCACGACTCGGCGGAAAATCAGGCGGCGGCTTGGGAGACAACTGCCGCCGCAGCATTGGACCGAGTCGTGCCTTTGCGGCCTCTGACCCGACGTAGATCTCGATTGGCTCCCTGGTTTACCGAGGAGCTGAGAGAGATGAAACGTCGGAAAAGATGCCTAGAGAGATGCTGGAGGGCCAG
>NW_015411669.1:0-1912 GCF_001527695.2 Protobothrops mucrosquamatus
AGCATCCCCGTGGTCACATGATCAACATTCAGATGCCTGGCCACTGACTCAGATTTATGACGGTTGCAGTGTGCCGGGGATCCCCTTTTGTCTGCCTTCAGACAAGCAAAGTCAATGGGGGAAGCCAGCTTCGCTCAACAACCGTGTTTACTAACTGAACAACCGCATTATTCCCTTGCAGGTAGTCCTCAACTTACGAGCACAATTGATCGTCACTTTTTTCAGTGCTGTTGTAACCTTGAATGGTCACTAGACATTCATCTGTCTGAGACGGTATAGGTTCTCCTGCTTGAACAGAGGGCTAGACTAGAAGACCTCCAAGGTCCCTTCCAGCTTCTATTCTGTTCTATTCTATTCCATTCCATTCCATTCCATTCCATTCTATAATCTGTCTATTTTATTCTTTTCTTCTGCATTCTATTCTATTCTATTCTATTCTATTCTATTCTATTCCTATTTCCATTCTATTCCTATTTCCATTCCATATTTTCTATTCTATTCTATTCTATTCTATTCTATTCTATTCTATTCTATTCTATTCTATTCTATTCTATAATCTATTCTATTCTATAATCTGTCTATTCTATTCTTCTGCATTCTATATTCTATTCTATTCTATTCTATTCTATTCTATTCTATTCTATTCTATTCTATTAAATGAACTATTGTAAGTGGAGAACTACCTGTATTCCAATCCCCCAAATGGTTATCATTTTGAAGATCTTGCTATTTTTTTTTAAAAAAATCCTTGCTATTTTTTTTTTTTTAAAACCCAACATCATCCACTTTATCAAAGGATGGCCATTTTAAACTTTCCTTTGTTGCTTCTGTTTTGAAGTGAGCTTTTTTGTTCCTAACCAAGCCAGAAGATTTGTTTTTCAGATCTTTTTTTTTCTTCCCTTTTTCACACTAGTAGAGAAAAATGAACTTTTAGGAATGCTATTGATGCCGCCTTTAAGCATGGAGACATTCTGAATCTCTGAGTAAGTTCCCAAGTCTAACACAACAAACATCAGGAAACTCAATTCACCTAATACATGTCTTAATTTCAAATGGGGGGGGAGTGAAATCTGAGACTTATTTCCACTGGGTGTGCTGTAAATCTTACAAAATACACACGCTTTCTCTTTTGGCCCACATCAAAGCAAGGTGGCTCAGGAGATTAGAATATAGTTTGAATCTTAGTTGGATGAGCAAAACTTCCATTCTAATATTTATTATGCATGGCTTTACTTTTCTTTCTTCTGCTGCTGCTTTCTTTCTTCTTCTTCTTTTGTTCTGTTTATCCACAGCTTCGCTTCTTCCTGTAGGAACAGAGGAGGAAATATCAGTTTCACAAAAGCCCCAAAGAGAGTGGGGTGCTTTTTTTTTCATTCTTTCATTTTTTTCGAAGTCCAGTGGTAAGCCCACGTGGCAGAAACAAACTTTTCTTTTATTGCATTCGTTCCCCAAGGAGCAGGGGGGGGTTTCCCCCCCCAAAAAAGCTTCCCATGAACACTTTTCACTTATGAAGGCATTACAATGAGTCAGACGGGCCATGGAGGATCAGACAGGCAAGGAGAGATTGGGTTTGGGAAGAGTTGATGGTATCGTTTGGGGCTGCTTGTTCCTCAGATCTTCTGCTAGAGTTTCCTACCAATTTTGAGGTCCCTTAAAAAGAGAAGCAAGGAAGGAATAAAAGTTGTGCTGAGTCACATCGTTGCTGGAATTTTGTTTGTTTGTTTGTTTGTTTGTTTGTTTCCCGCTTGTATTATTTTTACAAAGAACGCAAGGTGGCAAACCTATCCAACACACCGTCGTCCTCCTATTTTACCCATAACGACAACCCTGTGAGGTGGGTTGGGCTGAGAGAGAGTGATTGGCCCAAAGTCACCCAGCTGGCTTATATGGTTAAGGTGGGACTAGAACTCAC
>NW_015411670.1:0-1912 GCF_001527695.2 Protobothrops mucrosquamatus
TCTGGCCTAGGGAGAATTTTAAATAGGGACAATTTTAATTCGAATCTTAATAACTATACAGCGACAAATATTTGGTTTTTAATTGGTTTTATGGGGGATGGCGTTTGTGTGTTTTAATATGCTGTAAGCCGCCCTGAGTCCTATAGGGAGAAGGGCGGCATATAAGTTTATGTAAATAAATAAAATAAATAAATAAATAGCAGGCTCTTTGCTTTTTACACAGAATTTCTGAAATGTTCAGTGGCAAATTCTCGGTTCCAGCAGATTGTTCCAAAAATGCTTTTCCAAAAGGCAACTGGACTTTCTTGGTTGTCCAAGACCAAACATGACCTGAATGATTGAGAATCTCCACTGACATTCAAACAGATTGTTGAAACTCTCTCTTCCTCTGTTTAAGACCCGAATGGACCCCAGAACATATTTAACCCTTCTTCCAACTTCAAGCTGTGAGAAGCTGGCAAATCTGTTTTAACAATCAAGCACTGTTAAATGTTCAAGAAATTCCCAAATTAGTTTCTGCAATTTTATTTCCTATCTGTTCGAGAGGATGAGGAGAAGAGGTCAGGAACAAGAATCTGGGACCCCATGTTGTATGAGGATCTGAATCAGGAAGTGAAAGTATAACAGATCCGATCCCTTTTAGAGCTACAAAGACTCCCTCTCCCTATTTCTGGGAAGGCAAGCCCTCCCCACTCCCAACCATACTTCCACAACTTAACACTTTACATTGTTTCTCTGCCAAAGAGAAGGAGAATTTTTGCAAGTTTCACTTCCATTCACTTTCCCTGGGCAATTGTACAAGAAAGCAGACATCAAAGTGAACTAGGTCAAACCTGGAGGTCTTTTCTAGTGGAATTCTTGAAGCTTGTCTGAATTGTTTAGGACATCTCCAGAAATATCATTCAAGGGGATGAAATTATGAAAGCAGCCTTGCATCGAGATGCAAGCTCCACCCCTTTCATTTACATGTAATGATGTCACCAATAGAAAGGGGAGGAGTGTGCATTGTGACAAGGCAATGGTGCTTTTGTCAGTTTCATCCAAACATCGGATCCAATAAGCTTCTGCTTATTTCTCTTATAGCCAGCTGCCCTTGCAATCAATTTATCTGGAAAAAAACACTGGTTTGCAAAACTGCCAGTAAGATATCATGTGTCTTCCTATACTTTTATCTTCAGCACAATGCTTATGGCAAATTTATTCCTTGTCTGTAACCTCTATATCTCAAGTAGCTTTTCATCATAGCAACATGGGTGTTTGGGAAGAAAGGAAACAGAATAAGGGTAGCAATTTACTTCCTTTTTTTTACATTCGGAGGACCTCAGAAGCGGGGAACTGATTATCTTTTGCGTTCCTATTGGTTAAGAGTTGATGCCGATTTAATGGCACAGAAATCAATCAATGAATAAATTAGTTGATTGATTGGTTCAGGGAAATCACAGCATTTTTTTAATATATATTTCCAGCCTGAAACAATGAAGATAATAGTGTGTGTGTTTCAAACTTCTTTAGACTGACTATTATTATTATTATTATTATTTTAATTTGTATACCGCCCTTCTCCCATAGGACTCAGGGCGGTTCACAGCATATTAAAAACAAATAGTAAACACAAAATACAAAAAATTACAAAATACAAAAATACAGAAAATAAACCCCGATAAAAGCCGAATTAAAACCAAATATTACAAGCTGTGTTTCGAATTAAATACTTTTTAAAATTATCCCTGCCTAAAATCCTCCCTAGGTCAGGCCCGCTTGCTGAAAAAGCCATGTCTTGAGGGCGCGGCGGAAAGTAAGGAGATCCGGAATCATCCGGATCTCGGGGGGTAGTTCATTCCAGAGGGTGGGGGCACCCACAGAGTAGGTCCTCCCCCTGGGGGTCGCCAGCCTACATTGCTTGGCCGACGGC
>NW_015411671.1:0-1912 GCF_001527695.2 Protobothrops mucrosquamatus
AATATTTAGGCTCCTCTTTCAAGGCATTCTGCCTTAAAGTGGAAAGGAAGACCTCAAAAAGGTAACAGAGGCTAAAAAATGTTTCATCTTCTCCTGGTTGCTAAGGTAACACTGGCTCAGTATCCTTTCATCTCACATGTCTGGATTGGATGCTGTGCGCAAAATAACAGTGTGGTACTTGCTTTGTTGAAGAAAAGGGCTTATTAAACATAGGATACTTTTAAAAAATCTGGATGTTGTCTGGCAAAGGGCAAAGGGTGATGGTTGGAATCTGTGTAAAAAGTGAATTTCCAAAAAGATAAATTAAGATCAGGCTAAGTAACCATTAATAGGACCAGTATGTGCATCTTTTTCTCTCCTTTTTTTCAAGAAGAAAGAAAGAAAGAAAGAAAGAAAGAGAGAGAGAGAGAGAGAGAGAGAGAGAGAGAGAGAGAGAGAGATGGAGGGAGAGAGACACAGAGAGAAAAGGAAAGAAGAAAGAAGAAAGAAAGAAAGAAAGAAAGAAAGAAAGGAAGGAAGGAAGGAAGGAAGGAAGGAAGGAAGGAAGGAAGGAAGGAAGGAAGGAAGGAAGGAAAAAAGAGGAAGGAGAGAGGGAGGGAGGGAATTAGACAATTTGTTTGGTCAACTCACTGCAGCCATCTCATCATGGCCATCTCACCGTGGGACAACTTGCCATGGACAATTCCATGTGGTAAGGCCACACTTGGAATATTGCGCCCAGTTTTGGTCAGCACGATGTAAAAAAGATGTTGAGACTCTAGAAAGATTGCAGAGAAGAGCAACAAAGATGATCAGGGGACTGGAGGCTAAAACATATAAGGAACGGTTGCGGGAATTGGGTATGAAGAGAAGGACGAGGGGGGACATGACAGCAACGTTCCAATATCTCAGGGGTTGCCACAAAGAAGAGGGTGTCAAGCTATTTTCCAAGGCGCCTGAAGGCAGGACAAGAAGCAAAGGGTGGAAACTAATTAAGGAGAGAAGCAACCTAGAACTAAGGAGAAACTTCCTGACAGTTAGAACAATTAACCAATGGAACAACCTGCCTCCAGAGGCTATGAATGCTCCAACACTGAAAGTTTTGAAGAAGTGATTGGACAATCATTTGTCTGAAATAGTATAGAGTTTCCTGCCTGAGCAGGGATTTGGACTAGGTGACCTCCAGGGTCACTTCTAACTTTATGGTTATGGTTATGGTTATTTAGACTGTGCTTTGCATAGAGTAGAATTCTTTTTTTTTTAGCCTTATAAAGGATTTGATATAAAATAATTGATTTTTTTTTTCCTGCTGATAGAACAAAATAGTTTTTTTCTTATTGGATAGAACAATCTACAGGTAATATTTATGTTTCTTGCTCATGCGTAACACACAAAGACACCCTTACCTTGGAGTGCAAAGGTTGACCATGCGACCACTGGCATTTGAGCTGAAAGACTAAGATGTAACATGCTTTCTTTACGAAGGCCTAATTATAATTGTGAGGTAATCAACACAAAGCTGAAAACAACCCACAAGAGTACTTTCATTAAAGGAGGGGACCTACTTTGAGAGACAGTGTGGTACAGTGGGTAAACTATATTTAGAGATTCAGGTTCAAATCCACCTTTTGACATGGAAGCTCTTTAGACTAGTGGGGTCCCTGGTGCTCTCCGAGTTTGGTTGTTTCTTGCAGATGTTTCATTACCCAAATAGGTAACCACTTCAATGCTAGAAGAGGGTGGGGTTTGCTCTCATTTTGTATCCTAGTGGCTTGCCTTGTCTGTGTTGACTGAAGTGTTCTTGGTGGTTCCTTGATTAGGCTATTGCAGTGATGGCAAACCTTTTAGAGACCGAGTGCCCAAAAACTGGCCCCACCCCCACTTCACCCCCTGCTCCGCCCCCACCCCGTCCCCACTGCCTGCCCATAGGGCC
>NW_015411672.1:0-1912 GCF_001527695.2 Protobothrops mucrosquamatus
AGAGAGAAGCAACCTAGAACTAAGGAGAAACTTCCTGACAGTGAGACTGGACAGCCATTTGTCTGAAATGGTATAGGGTTTCCTGCCTGAGCAGGGGGTTGGACTAGATGACCTTCAAGGTCCCTTCCAACTTTACTATTATTATTATTATTATTATTATTATTATTATTATTATTATTATTATTATTATTATTATTATATTATTATTATTATTATTATTATTATTATTATTATTATTATTATTATTATTATTATTATTATTATTATTATTATTATTATTATTATTAATTAATTAACCAGTGGAACAACCTGCCTCCAGAAGCGGTGAATGCTCCAACACTTGAAGTTTTTAAGAAGAGACTGGACAGCCATTTGTCCGAAATGGTATAGGGTTTCCTGCCTGAGCAAGGGGTTGAACTAGATGACCTTCATGGTTCCTTCCAACTTTACTACTACTACTACTACTACTACTACTACTACTACTACTACTACTACTACTACTACTACTACTATTATTATTATTATTATTATTATTATGCCAATCTCCACTTCTGGCTACTTCAAGAATAAGGTTAAAGTTTTCTTGAGAAGTCATTGGTGTTGTTTTTTCTTGTTTTAATCCTATTTGTTCCGTTAATCACAGCTTTATGAGAAAGTCCCAAACAACCTTCTGCTTTCCTCTGCTCTAATCAATATTCATGGACTTGGTTACCTTATTTCAGGGGTCTTCAAATTTGGCCCTTTTATGACTTGTGGACTGCAACTCCCAGAATTCCTCAGCCAGCGTGCCTGGCTGAGGAATTCTGGGAGTTAAAGTCCACAAGTCATAAGAGGGCCAAGTTTGAAGACCCCTACCCTGTTTTATGAAGAAGTCTTGTCAGAATGCTTTTTCTTTGGATGACCTGCAAGTCCAAGAGAATGTTTGGCCAGTCTCTCTGTCCACTGCTGTCTGCCCTCCCAAGATACGAAGTTCTGAATTGGCTCAAAATGCTGACGTTTAATCTCCAATGCCAATATTGTTGGAAATAGGTTGCAAAGGACAGGAAGAGAAAGAAATGGGGAATATACAGGAGGAGACAGAAGCAAGCTACTTTGGGAGTTTTCCCCGAAAAGAGCTAGCAACCTTTCCATTATGCTATATTGCCATTTTGTGATAAGAAATGTTAAAGAATGGGGTCTGAACCTGGATTTTCCTTCTGAAACCTCTTAATTTTTTCCCAAAACAATGTGTATTTAACACCCTTTCTTAACACCAAACTATTAACCAAAAAAGAATATCCCTCATAAAATAAAAAGCACAGCTATATTTCAATCTTATTTTGTTTTGTAATCTGAATTTTCCACTTATGTGCCATAGTTTGTAGAATTAATCTGGCCACCAGGAAATTTTAGACACGAAAAAGACACTCAAGGAAACTAGTTTGGCTAAGATGAAGATAAAGCGTTTTAAATACATAAGATATTGTCTACAATTGGCAATCATATTTAAGAAAAAATGTTTCTAGAGGGATTAGGAGACAGGAAGCAACTTTAGATCTTTGGGATAACAGTGTATATTCTTCAAATACATGTTATTTCAAAAGATCTGGCTCATTTCTTTCACTAGATGAGAAGATGATTAAAGGGCTGATTACCAGCTGACAAACTGGCCTCTGAATTCTTTCAATGTGATCACAGTTATCCTGTTTGTAGCAGCTCTTCTGTTCTTAGACCCCTTATTACTCTCTGAGATGTAATGAAATGTCTAGAAGCAAACAACCAAACTCAGAGTTCAGTTCAACCCTGTACTACAGATATTTTCTTCTATTGGCAATAATTGTGTAATTTTTTCCTTTGGTAAAAGGTTGTCATGCTACGGTATTGCCAAAGGGAAGTCTGAATGTCTTCTGAATAGTGCTGTGAATATAACTGA
>NW_015411673.1:0-1912 GCF_001527695.2 Protobothrops mucrosquamatus
CTAGCCTCCCTCAGCGCCACTAGGTAAGATCTAAGATGTATCTTTACCTGTGTTCGAGCGGATTCGGTTCGGCTGGTCCTCCAACTGCTCTCTAGGCGTCTTTTCCGACGTTTCATCTCTCTCAGCCCCTCGGTAAACCAAGGGGATGGTCGAGATCCACGTCGGGTCAGAGGCCGCAAAGGCACGACTCGGTCCAATAGCCTCCCTTTTAACAAAATCCAAATCCAAAACAATCCGAGTCGCTATAAAACCTTTAACATCCATAATTATCATCTCAAATTTAATATTTATATCTTATTCTGGGTTTCTTCCTATTCCAAATAGGTTTCCATAGTCGAGTCTCTAGTTCCGCAGATAGCTCTCCCATTCTTTCCTGCCACACTGTACACAGCAACAAGAGGTCTCCCATTGTCCATTTTATTGGGCTGATATAAGAGTTACAGCTATTCTGAACAACTCGTGTCAGAACATCATTTCCCATCTTTTTTAAAGTTGTATAAACTTTAGTTGAAATCATTTTTTAAATATAGTTCTCTTTAATCAAATTTTGCTCTTCTTCCAATAGTTTTTCCTCTATCGGAAAGTCAAATGGTGTCTGCAAATCAGCTTGTCCTTCTGAAGTAAGCTCCTCCATTTCCTTATTATAGGTCATTTGTCCATTAATATCAAAACTTTTTTCCAATATCAATTGGTAATCCAACTGTACATTTGCTTTTTCCATCTCAGTGGACTGAGAACAAGTCTCTTGAATATGAACTGCTGTTTCACTTAAACCTTGTGCTTTGCTTTGTCAATGCAGAGAGATCTCCTTACTGCAGGCAATTATCATCTCCGTGTTTTCCAAAATTTTGTCCAAAATATACTTATAAACAGAATCTGAACAAGTTTCCTCCATTTTTATCATATTTGAAGACATTATGTTTTGGGGGGAGATTATATTTACCAGCAATCAATCAATATCCATCTCCTCCCAAGTTCCTTAGTCTCTTTCCTTTGTACAAATTCCAAGAGAAGAAAATAGCAAAAGCAATACGTAGTTTCATCAGAAAATGTCCCCCAAAGAGTCATCAAAGTTAATTAAATATTCAGTCTTTTCAGACACCATAAAAAAATAAAAACAAACAATATTCTCCAAATACATAGCGTGTTAAGTCTCAATAAGAAACTTCCTTGGGGCTCCCAAATAGCCAAAAATAAAATCAGCCATTAAAACAAAAATAGATTGTCTTTTTCTTAGGCTTTTCTTCCCCCATTTAAAACGCCGCTTCAACAAAAAAGGAAATGAGTCCAAAAAAAAGCTTTTCACAGGAAAAAGAAAAGAAAATAGAGGTTAAAAAAAAGTCTCACCGAATCTTCCACGGTGGGTCTGTTTGCTTAGATGATCTTATGGCTTACGGTCGGTGCAGCTAAATGATCGGCCATTTTACTGACCGATCTTTACTCCGTCGGCCCAAAAGAGATACTTGGACTACAGAGGGCACTGCTGCCCCTTGAGCAGTTTTCTGTATTCTAAATATAATAACTCATTCATGCATCTCAAAGAATGAAGAATATACTTGAACTTTGAGAACAAAAACAACAACAGCAACAATAATAGTAATAATAGTAATAGTAATAATAATAATAATAAGTAGTAGTAGTAGTAGTAGGAGTAGGAGTAGTAGTAGTAGTAGTTGGAAGGGATCCTATACCATTTCAGAAAAATGGCTGTCCAGTCTCTTCATAAAAACTTCCAGTATTGGAGCACTCACAACTTCTGGAGGCACGTTGTTCCACTGGTTAATTGTTCTAACTGTCAGGAAGTTTCTCCTTAGTTCTTGGTTGCTTCTCTCCTTGATTAGTTTCCATCTATTGCTTCTTGTCCTGCCTTCAGGTGCTTTGGAGAATAGCTTGACTCCTGCTTCCTTGTGGC
>NW_015411674.1:0-1912 GCF_001527695.2 Protobothrops mucrosquamatus
ATCTGGCATTTGCTAAACTTCTCTTCTTCCTAAGGCTTTCAATATTTTAACATTATGAGTCACAATTTTGGAAATAAATAATTTGATTATAGATCATCTGATGTAGCAGACTCTTATAATAGAAAGGTTTCTGAATCCTAGTGAAGATGCAGTACTAAAAAGAACAGCCTAATATTTTAAAATAGACATCAACAATAAACAATAGAGCAACCCGTGATATATAAATACGGTTAATCCTGCTGAAAGAAGACAAACCATATTTGGTTCCAACTGAAATGTTTGAGAATGCAAATCCAACAGCTATCACTTGGAGAGAAAGCAGCACTCTGGTGTAGGCTTTTAATGAATTCTAAAAAGTCTGTAAGTTCCTTTAATTTGTTTAAAAACTAGCTATTGAGGTTCTTGTTGAACCAATGTTCTATATTCCATGTTAATGTGGGCTCAGGTTGAGGACTTACTGCAGTTTCCAGAATTGTCTCCAATGGCATAAAATGAATTGATTAAAACAATGGAACCAACTAATACTCTACAAAAGCCTGACCTCATAAAGTACGCATTTGCCTCTCTTTACTTCTACCCATCACTCTGTTCACATATCCCAAAGAGAATGATGGTTGTGAAGAATGATGCAGCTGCAAGTGATATCTTAAAGAAATCCATGGAATTCTGAAATTCTAAAATCTCTAATACTCCATGTCCTTTAGACACGTGTTGATCAGTTTTCCTAGTATAATTTCAATAATTACATGCCAGAGTTTCATAACAACCAAAGGAGATGTTATCTGCAACCAGACTTTTGGGAACTGGAATAATCAGAACAGCTAGCTTGGATTAATTTGGAGTGGTCCCTAGAGACGATGCTTCAGAGGTTGTCTTCAGAAGGATTATGACTGAACTTTTTCTCCTTCTTTGATCAGAAAAACAGCGTATCTGGGCATATGAAGACAGAAGATTGTTTAATCTGTGCTGAAGTGCAGGGATGTGATTATCTCTGTTCATGGACAAGAATGTGTTTTTGCCATCTCAAAATATGAAAACAGAGCGGAAAAAAGATAAAGACAATCTCACAATTGGAAAATGGTAGTATTTTGATATTGCTAGTGAATTAAAAAAACATTTTAAAGGAAAAAAATCAGTGCAGATTTTTGCCAAGCATATCTCATGCTAGTTAGCACCCATTTTCTCAAGGTATCCCAACTACCAAAAAAATAAATAAATCCTAGATGTAACCAGTTGACATGATAATGGCTAAAATCCTTCCTGTATGGTTAAAACATTCCTAGAACTCACATTCTGGCCTATATTATATACTCCATTTCCAAAGACCCAGGACACTATTTTTTTTTATTAGACTAAAACTGAATGAGTTCAAAGGGAGGCACAAATCAATTCAATACTCCCTTTTAACCAAACACCATCAGTGTGGAACACGATATGCAACCTGCAGGTCCATTGATTTATGTAATTGTTTCCCAAAGGCAGTCAAACTTGAAGCTCCAAGGAAAGGCATTTGTAAGTTCAGTCTGATGCCTTGGAGGAAAACTGGTAGCACTGCCAGCCATGAGCAAAGCAACTTCTTTGCTTTCATCTTCTCAAAAGTGGCACCTTTCAGGGAGTTGCAGCCCCACAGATTGAATAGGAAGGATTTTGGTTAAAGTCTGCTTGAACTGACAACAAGTGGCAAAGGTACACAACATTCTAATCTGAAATAGCTTTGTGTGTGTTTGTGTGTGTGTTTGTGTGTGAGTCTGTGTGTATCTTTGAGTCAGTTTTCAACTCCTGGCAACTGCTTAGACAATTCCCTGCAGGTTTTTTAGCACAGTTTTTTGGAACTTGTTTGCCATTGCTTGCTTCCTAGGGCAGAGAGAGGGGGGGGGGGGGGGGGGGGGGGGGGGGGGGGGGGGGGGGGGGG
>NW_015411675.1:0-1912 GCF_001527695.2 Protobothrops mucrosquamatus
CATAAAAAATATTATCAAAATATCCTTTCTCTTGTTTGCCATTAATAGTCATCATCTTAACTGATATAATCTGAGTCCTGTACACTTGACTTTACATTTAAGATTTTAAATGCTCCAAGTACTACAGAGTGCCCCTCAAGACATGATTGTTAACCAATAATACTGGGTACCACTTTGGGTAATTCGTTCTAGCTAGCAGGATTTAGAAGCAAGATTTTTGTTTGTGTGGGTGTATACAGGACGATTGATATTTGTACTACTGTGACTTTATAGTTTAACAAAGTAGAAAAGTCTTTGGAAAAGTCTTATGAATGGCAGTGCAACATATGAATTAAATTGACCTTAAATATGCCTCCTTCCATACAATACCTTCAGAGTAGGGTAGACAGGTCGTCCTTACAACCTTTTTATTAGCAATCTATATAAATAAAAATGTAAATGTTTGTTTGTTCAAAATCTTAAATCTCCGAAAGTTCTTCACCGATTGCTTTGAAATTTTGACACAACGTTGCATTCGAATACGCGCGTGTTTTTATATACCTATATTATATAGATGTCACACCTGTGACAGGTAAAAACATGCTTTTTTGAAAAACAGCACCATCTGTTGGATGTAAACATATTACAAACGTGCGCTTTCTCTTTTCTTTCTTTTCCATTTAACCAGACTGAGCCACAGCAACGTGTGGCCGGGTACAGCTATTATTGTAATATTCTTGTAGTCAAGTATCTACACTTCGTGTAAGAATCTCTGTTCTCCTTGCCCCCACACTTCAATTATACAAGTTTCAATTACACTGACTTTATTCCCAAAATCCTTTCTTAAATATGCACAAATAACAAAAATTCAATGTATTCCCTATTTTCCTTTTGGGATTCCTTTCTGTATGATTGTATCAAAGTGACTTGCTCAGATAAAAATGAATGTGCCAAATCTTAAATTACATGTCTTTCAACAAATATGGCTTCACCTCAGCTAACAAGAGCTGGCAATAAGACAAGTATATATATTCTGAGTGTGATGTGTGAATTAACAGAATCTTCGAAGTCTTTACAAACCCACGGAGAGAGCTCTAACATTTCAGGGTGGGTGGAGGATGGCAGCAAACTGAAGAGCATAGAGAGTGTACAAATTTGTTGTGAAGGTTTCTCTCTCCTGACCATAAGCTACAACCTGGAGAAAAGGATATAATTGATTAGCTGTAGAAAAGTGGGAATAATGATGGACTTTACGTTACACACTAAGCTACTGCCTAGGTTGATCACATAGGTCAGTGATGGTGAACTTTTTAGAGACCAAGTGCCCAAAAACTGGCCCCGCCCCTGCTCCACCCCACCCTGCCTGCCCGTAGGGCCACTCATCGCCTCCAGGGCCCGCTGCAGATTGCCCAGGCAGCCCAGCAGCACCATGGTGGCCATGCCCTCTGCACACGGCCCGCAGCAACAATTGCACGTTGGGGCGTGAGAGCAGAGACTTGTCTATACTGCCTGGCTGCCATGTCCTTGGCTGTGCTGCTCAGCGTGGTCCACGCTCGGGGGCGACTCTCCTCCAGGGAGGCTGCTGGTGAGGGGGTTGCAGGCGGAGGCAACAGCATGTGTGCCCACAGAGAGGCTTCCGAGTGCCGCCTCTGGCACCCGTGCCATAGGTTCGCCACCACTGACATAGGTTGTTCAGGTAGGAATTATAAAATGTTTGGAGAGGTGGAATCTGAATACTTTACTTTACTTTACTTTAATTATATTTATATACCGCCCTTCTCCCGTAGGACTCAGGGCGGTGAACAGCATATTAAAACAGGTACAAATACAAAATACAAAGAATACAAAAAATATAAACCCCTATAAAACCAATTAAAAACCAAATATTAGTAGCTGTTATCCCTATTAAAATTATTCTTAAAATCATCCCTAA
>NW_015411676.1:0-1912 GCF_001527695.2 Protobothrops mucrosquamatus
GATGATGTTTTCCACTTCAGTGCCACTCTTACTGCAATTACTGGGTCATTAATATCATTGCCGGCAATTAGTGACAGCAGACTGCACAAGGAGTTAGCTATATATTTCTGCCTGCAATTGGAACTTTCTCTTTTCCAACAGCAGATTAAATAATAAACTGTAGGAACATTGGGGAGATCTGTTAAGACTGAAGAAAGTTCCCCCCAAAATAGAAAATTGGGCAGGAAAAAAATAGCTTACCTCTGTTACTGTAGATTCAGTGAACTTAACATTGCCTTCCTATTTTGGAGAAAAAGCTAGCCTTTGATTCAAAATACCGTTTTAAATTGAAGACTAAATTTCTCATAAACACACAAATATTCCTGATAGCACAATATAAGCATTAATCATATGTGAGCATGATGTGCCTGGTTTCATCATTCATAACAACATGGGAATTACAGAAAAAAAGGCTTATTTCACTAAAGTTCTTAAGTGTATCTGTTGCAGAAGTCTATAAATGTCAAAGCTTGAGCCTCTTTTCAGAAGTGAGGTCATCTTTCATAGAATTCAAGAAAATACTTGCTGAGGACACATAACTCTTGATCTTCTTAGTAGTGCTTGTGTTTGAACTTGTTGAATTGACTGAGGTTTCCTGAATTGTGGGCACTTTTCTGCCTGCTACTGGTGACCTCACTAGTGTGCCATAACATATTTCTTGTCTTGCATCTATCCCACAAAATCCTTTTAAAATTGTTTTCCTCTGCTCGCTGCTATTCTCTGCTACAGGTGGTATAAATGAAATACAGGCTACCCTTATAGTGACCTGCGCAACAAACTATTATAACAAGTTTGTACCTTCTTGAAACGGGGCTGCATTCCTATTAAAAAGTAAGAACAAATGTTTTTGGTATTATTTGTTACTCCAATTTATATAGCCATCCATTTCTCAAAACATGATTTTGAGCGGTGTATATTATGTTATTTTATATATATTTATTATATATACAATATATATAAATAGATTAAAAATAGAAAAATCAGCATTAAAATGGAGATGGCTGAAACTAAAAATATACACAATTTGCATGGGTCTTGCTTTACTCTCTTTTAGCATTAATATAGATATGCTTTTTATTTGCATTTAAAGCTGTAAAAAGTTTGCTAATTACTCTTACAGGTGGGTTGTAGAATAACTAGAACAGAAAATGACTGGGCAAAATAAACATTGATTAGTTTATTGATTGCAGTATTTGCAACCTGTCTCAATCCACAAGACTCCTGAAGAGATTTGTTGCTTTTCATAGATTCAGGTTTTGAATTTTTATAGTTAAGCAACTTAAACACTTTTTCATCTCTCAATATTTGTAAGCATTTTTTTTTGCTTTGAGACATCTGTGGAGCTTGAAAATCATACCTGTTCCAATGTTGAGAGCAGATTGCAGCTGTAATGCTTTTAGGGCTGAATCTTAGATAAACTTTGTCATACGTGCTCTACATGACAGAAAACAATTGCAATGCCATTCCTGTGGAGAGGAAGGTAAGAACTAGTAAGACTGCTATGTATTTTTGAAATGACAATGAGAATGCCTACTTGTGTGCTAGAACACTAAGCACTCGACTGTATTCTGCATTGATTTTTCTTATGTCTTTTAAAAGAAATTTTGCTATATAGACAGTCTAGTGGTTAAAGCACATGGCTAGAAATCCAGAGACTGATAGTTCAGATCCCACCTTAGCAGGGCTTTTTTTCTCGGAGAAAAGGTGGCGGAACTCAAACCTGGCCACGCCCTCATCAAACCCTAGGACCGCCCCTTTAGAGAACAGGAATGCAAGTAAAATTTGGGAGGGGCTATTTCCGGTGTGGGAGGGGCTATTTCCGGTGCGGCCGGCCCGGAAAAAGGTGCCGGAACGCGGTTCCGCCGCGTTCCGG
>NW_015411677.1:0-1912 GCF_001527695.2 Protobothrops mucrosquamatus
CCATTTCTCCTCAGCATGGCTGGCTGAGGAATTCTGGGAGTTGAAGTCCACGAGTCATAAAAGAGCCAAGGTTGACTACCCCTGGTCAAGGGCAATGGTTGCAGCATCTCAAGGTCACGTGATCGCCCTTTGCAACCCTTCCAACTGGCTTCCGTCAAGCAAAGTCAACGGGGGAAATGGTTTTGCTTAACAACTGCGGTGATTCGCTGAACGACTGCAGTGATTCGCTTAACAACACTGACAAAAAAAAGTTGCCAAATGAGCAACACTTAGCAACCACCTGGCTTAGCCATGGATATTCCAGTCCCACCTGTGCGTGTAAGTCGAGGACCACCTGTCTCGTCCAATGAACAGTTGATATACAAAGGATGCAATAAAATCCTTCATTTTTGAGGTGAAATCTCCGCCTCCTTCGTTGAGGGGAATACCCAGCCTTAATGCCGCCTCCTCTTTTATGACCGAACTCAGAAAAATAGGAAATGCGATTTTAGCTGGGAAGTTTCCTCTATACAACTGAAACCCTCCCACATAGCACTTAGTTTATGCACGCAGGGAAAGGTCTCCTGGCATCTTAAAGTTCACTGCAAGCAATAATGATAATTAGCCAGACATGCCTGTAGTTACAAAGGAGCAAGTATACAACAGGGAGTTGTCACTGCAGCGGGTGGAGATAGAAAGGCGAAGGGCAAAGAGCAAGAATATATATATAAGTTTAACGAAGAGAAGGACGAGGGGGGACATGATAGCAGTGTTCCAGTATCTCAGGGGCTGCCCCAAAGAAGAGGGAGTCAAGCTATTCTCCAAAGCGCCTGACGGCAGCACAAGAAGCAACGGATGGAAACTAACCAAAGAGAGAAGCAACCTAGAACTAAGGAGAAACTTCCTGACAGTTGGAACAATTAACCAGTGGAACAACCTGCCTCCAGAAGCGGTGAATGCTCCAACACTGGAGGTTTTTAAGAAGAGTCTGGACAGCCATTTGTCTGAAATGGTATAGGGTTTCCTGTCTGAGCAGGGGGTTGGACTAGATGACCTCCAAGGTCCCTTCCAACTTTATTATTATTATTATTATTATTATTATTATTATTATTATTATTATTATTATTATTATTATTATTATTATTATTATTATATAATGCATATAAAGACTGTTAGACAGAGATTGAGCAAATGTGGAAAAAGAAAGCAAGTCGCGGTGGCAAAGTGGGGTGGTGCCACAAGAAGAAAGGGCAAAAAATCTCAAAACGTCAGTTACAAAAAAGTTGTTTCACTCAGAGCAGCAATATCTTTACCCGTTTCAGTTCTTTGGGAAGGCTAAAAGTCAAAAGTATCAAACTTAGTCAGAACTGTCTGGTATTTAATAATAATAATAATAATAATAATAATAAAATAATAATAATAATAATAATAATAATAATAATTGATAGGTAGACAAAAATGCCAAATCCAGTCTGAACATTTGGCTGACTGTGTGATGATTAATAATAATAATAATAATAATAATAATAATAATAATAATAATAATAATAATACAAAGACCTACAAATAGAAATAGAAAGACTGTGGCAAAGGTAAGCAAGGATAGTACCAATAATAATAGGCGCCTTGGGTGCAATCCCAAAACAATCCCAAAGCAATCCCAAAGCAATCCCAAAACAACTGGAGCACCACCATCGGCACTGACAAATTCGCCATGAGTCAATTGCAAAAGGTGGCCTTACTAGGAACTGCTTCCATCCTGCAACGATATCTGTAATACCATCAAACATCCACATCTGCCTATCCCAGGTCCTGGGTAAGGACTCGATAGGTAGACAAAATGCCAAATCCAGTCTGAACATCTGGCTGACTGTGCGATGATCCATAATAATAATAATAATAATAATAATAATAATAATAATAATAATAATAA
>NW_015411678.1:0-1912 GCF_001527695.2 Protobothrops mucrosquamatus
TCCATCACTGGAAATTTTTAAGAAGAGACTGGACAATCACCTGTCTGAAATGGTATTGGTTCTCCTGCTTGAGCAGGGGGCTGGACTAGAAGACCTCCAAAGGTCCCTTCCAGCTCTAATCTATTCTAAAAATAATTATAATTTTATTTTATAAAGGACAATTCAAGAAGAAAAACCAAGAAAGTAGTAATTAAATTACGGTACATAAATCTAAAGGACGGCTTTCTGAAATAAAGGAGCATATTATTATTATTATTATTATTATTATTATTATTATTATTATTATTATTATTATTATTATTATTATTGATCATCGCATAGTCAGCCAGATGTTCAGACTGGATTTGGCATTTTTGTCTACCTATCGAGTCCTTACCCAGGACCTGGGATAGGCAGATGTGGATGTTTGATGGTATTATAGATCTCGTTGCAGGATGGAAGCTGTTCCTAGTAAGGCCGCCTTTTGCAATTGACTGATGGCGAATTTGTCAATGCCAATGGCGTTCAAGTGGTGCTCTAGTTTTGGGATTGCAAGGCACCTATTATTATTATTATTATTATTATTATTATTATTATTATTATTATTATTATTATTATATTGGACATATGCTCAGGCTGTGCTTGGAGGCTTCCAACGAGTAAGCTAGCATTTCTCAACCTTTGGCGATTTAAAAAACATGTGGACTTCAACTCCCAGAATTCCCCAGTAAGCATTTTCTGGCTGGGGAATTTTTGGAGTTGTATGTGGCCTGCATACTGTCCAGCATTTCTCAATCTCGCCAACATTACGATGGGTGGACTTCAACTCCCAGAATCCTCCAGCCAGCAGAGGTTTCTGGGAGTTGAAGTCCACCCACCGTCAAGTTGCCAGGGTTGAGAAACGCTGACCTGGACCTTGCATTGAATTTGGGGCTTTATGAAAGAATAAAAGACAGTCCTTTATTTCAGAAAGCTGCCCTTTAGATTTATGTAATTTAATTACTACTTTCTTGGTTTTTCTTCTTGAATTGTCCTTTATAAAACAAAATTATAATTATTTTTAATCCTTGCGAATCTCTTTCAGATGCGCCCCGCTTTCAGCTTTCTCCTTTGGTTTTTGTTTTTCAAAAAATGTGTACTTAAGATGTTTTGAGACTGTTCATCAGATGGCTACTAGGGTGCTGGGTTTGCAATCATCAGAATCAAACTCAAACTACGTTCAGTTCGTAATCGAGGAGATGGCGGTGGAATTTGGGAAAATTGCTATTATGTCCTCTTTTTAAAAATTTTGTTTTTTAGATGCGGCCTGATAACATTGACCACTCCAATCTCTCCGGGCAAATGGGACAGTCTCCACTGAAAAACCCAGCTGATTTGTTTCATTCGGAACACGTTGTGAAAATATGCGCCCCTATGGTTAGGTATTCAAAGTAAGTGCTGTTTTCAGGTTGTGCCCATTTATCTGGGCATCATCAATCAACATCATGCTCACATTAACCTAATAACGACCGTTTTGCTCCATTTGCAAGCCACATTTTATCAAAGATATCTTTAAATAAGGGAATACGTCTACTTTAATAAGGAACGGTTCCTGGAATTGGGCATGTCTAGTTTAATGAAGAGAAGGACCAGGGGGGACATGATAGCAGTCTTCCAATATCTCAGGGGCTGCCACAAAGAAGAGGGAGTCAAGCTATTCTCCAAAGCGCCTGAAGGCAGGACAAGAAGCAATGAATGGAAACTAACCAAGGAGAGAAGCAACCTAGAACTAAGGAGAAACTTCCTGACAGTGAGAACAATTAACCAGTGGAACAACCTGCCTCCAGAAGCGGTGAATGCTCCAACACTGGAAGTTTTTAAGAAGAGACTGGACAGCCATTTGTCCGAAATGGTATAGGGTTTCCTGCCTGAGCAGGGGGTTGGACTAGATGAC
>NW_015411679.1:0-1912 GCF_001527695.2 Protobothrops mucrosquamatus
ACCTTGCTCAATAGTAGTAACTGTGAGAGGGATCTCGGAGTCCTAGTGGACAATCACTTAAATATGAGCCAGCAGTGTGCTGCAGCTGCCAAAAAAGCCAACACAGTGCTGGGCTGCATTAACAGAGGGATAGAATCAAGATCACGTGAAGTATTAATACCACTTTACAATGCCTTAGTAAGGCCACACTTGGAATACTCCATCCAGTTTTGGTCACCACAATGTAAAAAAGATGCTGAGACTCTAGAAAGAGTACAGAGAAGAGCAACAAAGATGATTAGGGGACTGGAGGCTAAAACATATAAGGAACGGTTGCTGGAATTGGGTATGTCTAGTTTAATGAAGAGAAGGATGAGGGGGGACATGATAGCAGTGTTCCAATATCTCAGGGGCTGCCACAAAGAAGAGGGAGGCAAGCTATTCTCCAAGGCGCCTGAAGGCAGGACGAGAAGCAATGGATGGAAACTGATCAAGGAGAGAAGCAACTTAGAACTAAGGAGAAACTTCCTGACAGTTAGAACAATTAACCAATGGAACAACCTGCCTCCAGAAGTGGTGAATGCTCCAACACTGGAAGTTTTTAAGAAGAGACTGGACAGCCATTTGTCTGAAATGGTGTAGGGTCCTGCCTGAGCAGGGGGTTGGACTCGATGACCTCCAAGGTCCCTTCCAACTTTATTATTATTATTATTATTATTATTATTATTATTATTATTATTATTATTATTATTATTATTATTATTATTATTATTATTATTATTATTATTAAAGTGCTGGGCTATGTTTTATCTTATCATGGATTTAGTAGTTCTAAAACCTGCTCCACCAATCCTTGCTTAGGACAGATGCCAGATCTCGGCAATGCGGACATATAATGAGAACACTTCAACCTCAAGTCATTTCTGGCAATACAGTACTTTAAAACTAAATGTTGAAGGTCTTCCTGAGTGTGAAATGTATATATAAACAGATTATGCTAAGGCTGACAAAATTTGTCAATTTTTTTGTGGGTAAGATGTCCTACACATTTTGGCACCCCGGGTGAAAAGCAAATACCATTCTTTTCCCCCAGTTGCTGGTGCCCTCAAAAACTGGAGCACTAGCTTTGTTTAGTTTCCTGACATTACTTATCTTTTGAGTGACCTTAATTTTATTGTCTTAATTATACTGTTTTGCAGTATTTTTTAAAATCATTTTTAAAATTTATGACAAGATATCATAAATATTTTAAACAGATTTTTGAGTCACTTAATGGGTTTGTTTATTAGATGTAGATCCTTCTTCCTCAAAGCAGCATATACGATGCTTCCTCTTATTTTCCCCAGTAAGACTCTGTGAAATAGGCTGGCCTGGGAGTGTGGGAGCGTCTGGACCCATTAAGTTTCCATGGGTGAAGGTGGGCTTGGACTGGTATTTCCTATTTCAAGTCAATGACTAATCATGATACCAGCCTGGCTCTCATAAGGATTTCATTTCATGCTTTCAATTTTAGAGAGAATTATGCATGATTAATTTGGTTTGGATGCAGGATGGGGACAGTCTTTTTGGCTAGGAAGCCATAATCAAAGCAGTCAACTAAATAAATAAAGTTAGTTAATTCTCCATTTTTAATTGAACCGATTTCCAGTATTCACACCTCCTGACTAAGGGACAGATTGGAACAAGCCAACAAATATGTCCTTTGAATATCTAACATATGGTGCCTGGCAAGCTACAATTGAGTCCCCAAAAGCTTATCAGAAGGAATGTTTGCTTATGTGTTGAAATTTGACACATATGGAGAAAAAGAGGGTTACCTGGATTGTAATAAGCAAGATGTCTAATGCCGTTGGCTCCTCAGGTGTCGAAAGTGATTTTCTCTGGCTCTGTAGCTTAGATATCTGCATCCATTTGCCATTAAAAAAAGAATAGA
>NW_015411680.1:0-1912 GCF_001527695.2 Protobothrops mucrosquamatus
ATGATGGTAATGTTTTCTTGGAACTCTTCTTTCAATTATGTTGGGAGGTTTATGTTTAAACCATCACAATAAAGATTGATGTCAGATTTATATTCCAAAATTGAAATTGACTCCTCTACATTGCCAGTTACTTATGCTATTGCCTTAGTGGTTTGATAACTTTCTACACATAATTGTATTTCTGAAGGAGTTTGAATAGGTTTTTTTTAACATACTTGATCTATGAACTGGTGAGTTTTATTTAAGGATTTTTCAAATACATCTCTCATAATTTTCTCTTCTTTAACTCCCTCTTTAGTCAAAGAGTAGCTTTTTTGTAAGTCCCTTAGGATTTGCTGACCAATAAGGAATCATAAAAGTCAGAACATTTTAGCCACCCACACAAAGCAGACTAAGCTTCAAATTACAACTTTGTATCCTTAATTTTTAAAAAAAATCTCTCTCCCTGGGCATGTCATCAGTTGTCTATCTTCACTGGAAGCCATCCTTTATAGTACTTTTGTAGGCAATTGCTCATTTAAAAAAAATTGATGAACCATCAGACATTATCTCATCAAAACAAAATAATTATCTCCTAGAGGAATCACCATTTTTTTCTTAGCTTGGCCCAAACATCAAAGGCTGCACAAAAGGGTATTTAAGTTCAACAACAATCAAGGTATCTACTTGGGTATAAAGTAGTGAACCACAGACAGTTTGGTAGAAGGGTTAGTAATGTCTCTGTCAGATACATTGCTTCAAGTTTCTACCCTCTGTTCTTTTCTGCCAGTGTATCTGTTCTGGTTCTTGTGATATTCAAGATACAAGTTGCACTCTCATGCATCTTCAAATAGAAAATGATAGATTTTCTATTTAGATGCATTCTTAGATATAAACCTTGGATTAATCCTTAGATGAAGTATTGGAATATATATATATATATATATATATATATATATATATATATATATATATATATATATATATATATATATATATATATTTCCCTATGGATAGGGTGGAAGACATAACATTTTCACAAGAACAAAAACATCAAGATGTACTTTCTGATGTTCTTAGTGTACAAAGTAGCTACTTTGAGGTGCCCTGCAAGTAATGCTTTCCTTGTTCCACATGAGTGGTACCAGCCTGGAGACTTCATCATTGGTGGAATAGCATCCCACATTCTTTACCACTTTTGGGAAATGAAATTTAATGAACATCCTGCCAGAAGACCTAATGACGTACCAATGTAAGAATTTTTCTTTGCTATCTAATCTTAGCCAGATGCCCAAAAATCCCTTATAAAAATAAAAGCTGTTTGTGCATAAATTTAGGGTTCTTCTATGTAATCTATGCTTTCTGTGTCTTTCAATTACATCTGGTTCTGGCAGAAGAAATAATCTTCTTTACATTTTTTTTTTTAAAAAGTGTTCACACACATTGTTGAACATATACTGAAATTGAGGTAATTTTTTAAAAGGTTTGGCATTATCTCTCCTCCCAAAACATACAAACAGTAAATGGTGACACCTGCTAAATCTGTTTATGTATCATTTTCTGAAAATCTCATAGAAAATAAATATAGAACTTTGAAAAGTATATATTTCTTACAAGTCATTGAAATACTGTGTAAAACATAAATTTAAACTCTGTAGAAATTATCAATAAAGGAGAATATTTTAGCTCAGGGTTGAAATGAGGGGTCCTTTTTATATAAATATATTTTATTGTTTTTTTAATTTTAACAAAAAGTACTTAAGACACACCGGGGTGTTTGGGTGAACAAACATTCCAAAGTAAAAACATACATAAACAGCTCAACTTAGTACATTCACTGTCATCTCTCTATTTCCCTCAAATAACATAACAGATTTAATATATTCCATTTCTAGCTTAAATTTCTATTATTACTAAACCTGTTTTAAAACTT
>NW_015411681.1:0-1912 GCF_001527695.2 Protobothrops mucrosquamatus
GAAGAAGAAGAAGAAGAAGAAGAAGAAGAAGAAGAAGAAGAAGAAGAAGAAGAAGAAGAAGAAGAAGAAGAAGAAGAAGAAGAAGAAGAAGAAGAAGAAGAAGAAGAAGAAGAAGAAGAAGAAGAAGAAGAAGAAGAAGAAGAAGTTGGAAGGGACCTTGGAGGTCATCTAGTCCAACCCCCTGCTCAGGCAGGAAGCCATATACCATTTCAGACAAATGGCTGTCCAGTCTCTTCTTAAAAAGTTCCAGTGTTGGAGCATTCACCGTTTCTGGAGGCAGGTTGTTCCACTGGTTAATTGTTCTAACTGTCAGGAAGTTTCTCCTTAGTTCTAGGTTGCTTCTCTCTCTGGTTAGTTTCCACCCGTTGCTTCTTGTCCTGCCTTCAGGTGCTTTGGAGAATAGCTTGACTCCCTCTTCTTTGTGGCAGCCCCTGAGATATTGGAACACTGCTATCATGTCCCCCCTCGTCCTTCTCTTCATTAAACTAGACATACCCAATTCCAGAAGTTGCCAGTAGCTTCCTTCTCATCCCTTCCCTGTTGCACTTCCCTTTTTTAGACATGAACAGAAGATGTGAATCACTGAAATGCAGCCTGGGTGTTTGAAAACTTGACCAAAAGACACCTTGCAGAAAGGAAAACAGAATCACTTTGGGAAAAAAAAATCACTTTGCTGACTGAAGAAACTATACCCAGGTAGCTCTCAACTTACAACAATTTGTTTAGTGACCGTTCAAAGTTACAACAGCACTGAAAAAAGCGACTTATGACCGTTTTTCAAACTTACGATGTAGCAGCATCCCCACGGTCATGTGATCAAAATTCAGATGCTTGGCAACTGATTCATATTTATGACGGTCGCAGTGTCTCATGTGAGGGGGTCATGTGATCACCTTTTCCCACCTTCTGACAAGCAAAGTCAATAGGGAAGCCAGATTCACTTAACAACCGGGTCACGAACAACTGCAGTGACTCACTTAACAACTGTGGCAAGAAACGTGGTAAAATGGGGGGCAAAAGCCACTTAATAAATGCTTTGCTTAGTAACAGAAATGTTGGGCTCAATTGTGCTCGTTAAGCCGAGGACTACCGGTATTGCATATCTTATTCCCAAACAGATGTCATCACACCAAACTAGAGTCCTGAGGGTCTAACTAAATCTTGTACTCTGGCTGGCTAAGTGCTAGTTGGACTAGTTATGGATTCCACAATATCTTCAGAAGGAAGTCATTTACTACAAAGGGGCAGAAGAAGATTAAATGGAGAAATAAATGTTGAGATAATGTTACATGCAGCTAGTGTTCTCTGAAAACATTCAGCCCTGAAGATCAGTTAGTTAAATCACACTGCCCTAGATATTTGTGAACAATCTTTTTTTGCAATGGAGAAATAATATTGTTATTTCCCTCAAGAATGACTGAGGATAAACAAATTGAAAAACTCTTACGTCACTTAACCATCATTGATAGTATTTTGTAATTCTTTCCGCAGGGGATTGGACTAGAAGACCGCCAAGGTCCCTTCCAATTCTGTTATTCAAATTAATCAGCTGGCTAAAAATATACTTTGAATTTCTTACACATCAGCATTAAGTTTATTTATTTATTTAGCATATGGCAAAAAACATTTAAGACTTCGCTGTTTTGCACCGATAGTAAACTGGATTATTTCACAGTAACACTGCCTGTGTTACTGACAAAACCTTCATTTCATTTTCATTTCATTTCATTTTATTCAATTTGTATCCCGCCCTTCTCCCGAAGGACTCAGGGCGGCTCACAACATTTTTAAAAACAAAAACAAACCCACACACCCCACCGAATAAAACCAAATTAAAACCAATATTTTAGAGTTGTGGTAATTAAAATTTCTAAGAAACCCAATTTAAAATCCTCCCTAGGCCAGGCCCGCT
>NW_015411682.1:0-1911 GCF_001527695.2 Protobothrops mucrosquamatus
ACAGAGTGGGTCTCCTCAGGGTGCCGTCAGCCAGACAGTGCCGGCTGGCAACCTCCAGGGGGAGGGCCTTCTCGGTGGGAGCCCCCACCCTCTGGAACGAACTACCCCCAGAGATCCGGGTGATCCCGGATCTCCCCTCCTTCCGCCGCGCCCTAAAGACATGGCTCTTCCAACAAGCGGGATTGGCCTAGGGAATTTTAGTGGGGTTTTTAAGAGAAATTTTAATTATATAGGCCATAACAAATGTTTCTTTTTAATTCGGTTTTAAATTAGGTATTTATTGTTGCATTGGTTTTATAAGGCTGTTAGCTGCCCTGAGTCCGGTAAGGAGAAGGGCGGGATATAAATTGAAAAATAAATAAATAAAAAAAAAAAATGAAGGGGCCATAGTTCCCCCATGCTGGCTCAGGAATTCTGGGAGTTGAAGTCCACAAGTCATAAAAGAGCCAAGGTTGCCTATCCCTGCCCTATACCATTTCAGACCATGCTGGCTCAGGAATTCTGGGAGTTGAAGTCCACAAGTCATAAAAGAGCCAAGGTTGCCTATCCCTGCCCTATACCATTTCAGACAAATGGCTGTCCAGTCTCTTCTTAAAAACTTCCAGTGTTGGAGCATTCACAACTTCTGGAGGCAGGTTGTTCCATTGGTTAATTGTTCTAACTGTCAGGAAATTTCTCTTTAGTTCCAGATTGCTTCTCTCCTTGGTTAGTTTCCAATGTGAACATCCCGAGAGAATCATAGAAAAAAAGGAAACCTGAAAAGGACCTGGGAGATCTTCTAGTCCAGGGGTAGACAATCTTGGGTCTTTTATGACTTGTGAACTTCAACTCCCAGAATTCCTGAGCCAGCATGTCTCAGCTTGGAAACTCTCCCTTTTCCCTCAGCATGGCTGGCTCAGGAATTCTGGGAGTTGAAGTCCACAAGTCACGAAGGGGCCATAGTTCCCCCATGCTGGCTCAGGAGTTCTGGGAGTTGAAGTCCACCAGTCATAAAAGAGCCAAGGTTGCCTACCCCTGAGCTAGTCCAACCCTCTGCTCAAAACAAGAGACCTTATTTCAACACCTGGTTATTGTTAGATTAGAGTCAACGGCACTCAGTAGGGGTGGGACTCAATTCATTTGTGGCTATATAGGGATTCTAGGCTGATCCCATGTTTCACTTGGCCCCAGGCTCTGCCATTCCTTCAACTTGGTTATTTTCTTGCAGATGTTTCATTAACCAGGTAGGTAACATCATCAGTGCTAGCATTAGCTGGCTGGGTAATGAAACATCTGCAAGAAGCAAAACAAAAAACAAAAAAACCCCAAGCTCAGAGTGAACCCTTATTTTCACCCATATTTTGGAAGTTTGGTCTAAGTTGAATCTTCAACTAGTTCTGACTTGTCAGCTCCTGCTTTAAAACCTGCCTCTTTGGGGAGGTTATTTCAGATATTTGAGAATGGACTATATACTTGAGTTTCAGAAGAATAGTTTCAGTAAGCTCCATATTTTACTTGCTCTCCTGTGTGTTATAAGGAGAGAAAGGAAGGAAGGAAGAGAGAGAGAAAGAGAGAAAGAAAGAAAGGAAGGAAGGAAGGAAGGAAGGAAGGAAGGAAGGAAGGAAGGAAGGAAGGAAGGAAGGAAAAAGAAAGAAAGGAAGGAAGGAAGGAAGGAAGGAGGAAGGAAAAGGAAGGAAAAAGAAAGAAAGAAAGAAAGAAAGAAAGAAAGAGGAAGGAAGGAAGGAAGGAAGGAAGGAAGGAAGGAAGGAAGGAAGGAAGATGGAAGAATAAAAGGAAGGAAGGAAGGAAGATGGATGGATGGAAGGAAGGAAGGAAGATGGAAGAATGGAGGGAAGGAAAGAAGGAAAGAAGGCAGGAAGGACAGAAGATGGAAAAAGTGGAAAATTAAAATAAGTTTCACCGTAAAGGCTT
>NW_015411683.1:0-1911 GCF_001527695.2 Protobothrops mucrosquamatus
CAGAAGATTTTCAAGCATATTCAAGATGTGATCTTTGGGGATTGAGATAGATCTTTTGCACACCCCTGATTTTAAACCTGTGCAGACAGTGCAGTGTGAAGGAATGACGTGTTACGAATTTAGGTGGGAAGGTTACAAAGAGACAAGTTGCAGATTCCTTAAAAGAAGCACCAGTTATTCAGAATGAACTACATGTACATGTAGTCCTCGACTTAACAACAGTTCATTTAGTGACTGTTCAAAGTTACAACCACACTGAAAAAGGTGACTTATGGTCATACGACCTTTGCAGCATCCCCATAATCACGTGATCAAAATTCAGATGCTTGGCAACTGGTTCATATTTACAACCGCTGCTGTGTCTCAAGGTCGTGGGATCCCCTTTTGCAACTTTCTCACCAGCAAAGTCAGTGGGAAAGCCAGATTCACTTACCAACTGCAGTGATTCACTTAACAACTGTGGCAAGAAAGGTCGTAAAATGGGGCAAAGCTCATTTAATTAAATATCTCACTTAACAACAGAAATTTTGGGCTCGGTTGTGGTCATAAGTCAAGGACTACCTGTAGTTTTTAAGAGTAGATGTAATGATGGCTCGTCTAAATGGAGAGGGGAAATCAAATGATTGCTCTAGCTGTTCGAGATACACAAAGAGATCTCTGAAGAAATGTCCAAATTGTCTCTCTGCAGCCTCATCGACACGAAGTGACCATCTGTAACTATGAAGCAGCAGCAAACCCGGCCGATCACAAACTTGATCAGATCACACCACAGACACACTTCATTTCCTAACTGGGAAGGCTTGTGCATCAACAGAACGCTTGGGTAGACTTGGGAAGATGTTGAACAGTTGAAGCTAAAAAGGAAGGTGTGGCTATTACTGTTTTTGGGTGAGATGTACACCTGTGGTTTTGGAAGGATAGAGTATCAAACGCTTGACAAGATATGTACAAAATTACACTATTGCTAAGATCAATTGTAAAAGTTGCTCTTAAAACTATTAATTCTTCCTGACCTTTACCATGATTGTCTTGGCAATATCTTCTTGGCCCACAATGTTTCTAAAATAAGTGATTTATTGTTTAGTTGCTGCTACTTTTCTTGCTGGCATACGTAAGGGATGAGGCTATTGGGTGGTGGCACAATAATCTCTAGGACTTTTTTCTGGTTTTTGACATAGTTTTGGTATACGAAAATGAAATGTTTCTGGTGTATATAATTTCCAGTGTATATAATTTCTCCAGCATAAATAGCGACTGGGCTGTGCACCAAAGTGCTTCAGAGATTGCCATAAGCATAATTCAATAGCTGTCTTGCTGATGCATAACAATGCCAGTTGTGAGTTTAAAACCTAGAAAATATAAAGATTTATGAATTTATCTTGTCTAAAATGCAACTTTTTGTAAATAAATATGGCAAAGTATCTATCCCTTGACTACAACTTTTTTTTTTAAAAAAATTCTGAACTGAAACCTGTCTTAATGATAAGATACATCACTGGTACAAAATAAGTGCAATAAAGTAAAAAAATGGTATAAAAATAAAATTACTGTGGAATGCTCTCAAGATTAGGAACATTTTGATCTGTAGTCTCTAATTTTGTTTGTTAAAAAAAATATCAGATTTGTAGCCTATCAGGAGCTGTCCTTTTAAGACCAACCCCTAAACTATTAGGTAAATCTATTCAAGTGGGTTGGCCTGCATATTTTTTCTCAAAATTTTTTTTTTATTATTTTCAACATAAAAAAAAAGCAAACACAAGTACATCACAATTTGAAAACCCCCTCCCCACCCCCCACCCGGACTTCCCAAACCTAATCCCAGGATACTATTCATCTAAAAGTAACCTTATATTAATATCCCTAACTCCACAAAATATAATTCTACATAAATAGGTGAAATATAAGTATATA
>NW_015411684.1:0-1911 GCF_001527695.2 Protobothrops mucrosquamatus
ATTCACGCAAGCTCAAAACTTACGTGAGAACTTTTACAAAATGTTTTATAGATGGCACATGGATCCTGCAACTATGTCTCGTATTTATGAGAATTATGAATCCAAGTGCTGGAGGTGTGGACAACAAGATGCAACTTTTTTTCATATGTGGTGGACTTGCAAGGTTATTAAGGCCTTTTGGATAAAACTGTGGTGGAATTTACAGCAAATTTTTAAAAGAAGAATTTTTTTCTTGCCTCAGTTGTTTCTCCTAGGTATTACACAAACTTTGGATGTAAAAGAAACGAACTTGATGTTGTATTGTTTAACTGCTGCCCGTTTGTTGATAGCTCAAAATTGGAAGAGTAAAGTTTTACCCACAATGGAGGACTGGAGATTGAAGGTTTCGCATCTTGCTGAAATGGCAAAAATTTCGGCTTATCTGAAGAATCATTCAAATGAACAATTTTTATCAATATGGAGAAGATGGATTGTTTATATTCAAAATAAGCATAGAATGGTGGAATATAATTTAGGCTTTTAGATAATTTGTTTTCTTTTTTTATATATTTCACCTACTTATGTAGAACAATATTTTGTGGAGTTAGGGATATTAATAGTAGTTTACTTTTAGTTGAATAGTATCCTGGGATTAGGTTTGGGAAGTCCGGGGGTGGGGGGTGGGGGGTAGGGTTTTTACATTGTGATGTATTTGTGATGTGTTCTTTTTTATGATGAAAATAATAAAAATTTATATTTGAAAAAAAAAAGAGTGGCAACAGAGATACAATCCTGTCCAAAGCCTCATCCACCCTTCGATTCCAGGTTGTTACCAAGGCTTCAGCAAAACCGCAGGATACCCCTATCTTCCCTCTGGAACCCATTTGGTCCATCAATTATTTGTGAGCAGACTACTCGAATGGGTCTGGCCTTCCTGTACCCCCACCCTTTGGCAGAAGAGAGTCTGAAGGACATGAGGCCATGATCTGACCATGACATATGACAATAGAGTGTCCATGGGTGCTGTCACCTGGCTTTAGAAACACCCCATAATATGTTCTGGATTCTGAGGAAAGATCCAAAGATCTGGATCCTTTATATTTTGGTATAATGTGACACAAAGCCTGTAAATGCTGTGTCTGTGGAAATCTTCAATCATCCATGTCATGGTTGTCCCAAAGGTGGTTTTCCTAAAGACAACTAGATTTTCTAAGAAAAAAAATTGTCTTTTGGAAAAAAAAAACATTTCAAATCCTTGGAAATAATAGAAGCTAGGAACCTGAAGGTATTTCCTGTAGATACTGTGTTGCCTAGAATTGTAAGAGATGGTAGAATAGGAGAGCTTCTTCTAAAATCTACTAATATCTCTACAGTTTTAAGAGTGTTCAGCTCCAGATTGTTCTGGCTGCACCACAGGACCAGCTGATTTACCACTTGTCTATATGTCCAGTTGTCTTTTGGAAAAAAAGCACCTTTGGGAAATGCAATGCTACATCATAAAAATGTAACACCAAGCCCTGATCCACTGGATGCTACAGAAAGACAGGTCAATATATAGAAAGGTCTGAATAATAATTTTAGATTTTAGTTTTGAAAAATTAGCCAACTATGTGGCTATCAAGAATAGGAAATACGCAGGTAATCATATATAAAAAATAATTAATTGTGAGAGCTGAAATACTAGTTATAGATTTGAACACATTGACAGTCTAGAATAAAAATAAATATTTTTGTTACAAGACTTTTTAGAACATGGTCATTATGTGAAATGGTCACTTAAGTTTTCACAGTGAGTTGCTCTTTTGTATTCAGAGCTGGTCTTAATAACATAATGTAGCACTTAGAGATGAAGATGCAACTCAGCAAGCCAGCACTGGAGGCCAAGATGGAGAAGACCTGCACAGCCACCATGTACTTCCCTTTGGTGCTTAG
>NW_015411685.1:0-1911 GCF_001527695.2 Protobothrops mucrosquamatus
AACCTCAAGCTGGTGAGACTCGAACTGCCGAATTGCTGGCAGTCTGCAGTCAGCAGAATTAGCCTGCAATACTGCATTCTAACCATTGCGCCACCACAGCTCTTAATTAATTAGTGTTTGCCATATGTTCTTGGGTTGAATTTCTTCTCTATCTTTTCTTGCTTCCTCATTCTGTACTTTTCCTTGTGATTTTGCAGATATGCAGCCCTTTCATCTTCTATTTCTTTATTTTTCTTTTGCCTTTCCACATTCTAACAACATTTAGTGTCATCTCTTAACCATGACATCCCCTTCTATTTTCATGTGGAATAATTATGTGGATGATAATTTTAATTTAATTTAATTTAATTTAATTTAATTTAATTTAATTTAATTTAATTTAATTTAATTTAATTTAATTTAATTTAATTTAATTTAATAATTTAATTTAATTTAATTTAATTTAATTTAATTTAATTTAATTTAATTTAATTTAATTTAATTTAATTTAATTTAATTTAATTTACTACAATGTTGTACATTGTCATTCTCACCTCGGAACAATTTAGAATCTCTGCTGGCTTCTCCATTGAGTTGTAGGAAGCTGTCAAAGGCAGTTTAAAAATAGAATCAGTGATTACCTGAGGCCTATTGCAGGACGGTTCTACCTCATCTCTGATGGTTGATGGAAGGGCTGATCAACTTTTAATTTTAGAGTAGAAACAGTTGAAAAATGAAGCATGATGGGCAAGGACTAAGGTACAGTGGATAATGTATTTGACTGGCCCCAGAGAGATCCGGTTTCTAATTCATCTGCAGCCACAATAGCTCACTTGGTGACTTTCACCCCAACCTACCTCATAGGTTTGCTGTGAAGAAAAATAGGAGGATGGAGCATTATGTATGTGCCTTATGAGTCAATTCCTTGTTGCTGAGTGGGGAGAGAAAAAATTGCATTCATTGTTTAAGTTGACAGAAGTATTAGGGGAAATTCTCACAGCAGAGTTTGTTCTTAGCTTTGCAATAACCCAAAGGTATCTTTTTGTTAGTCATTTGGTAAGCTCTCTAGTGGTATGCAATGCTTCCTGGTTTCCCATCCCAGCAGATAAGATATTGAAAGACTTCCCCCATTCAATTATCATAGGGAGGACAGATATATAGCAAAAAAATAGCAATAGCTTTTTTTTAAAAAAAAAATCAACTAAATCGTGTGAACTGTGTATAAGATCATTCTTTAAACGAAGAAAAAATAATTCTGAAGGGAATGAGACTAAAAAAACAAAAGACTTTTTCATATGAAAGAAAACTTTTCAGTAATTTTGAAGACAGATTTCAATGTACTATTATCAAACATCATATTATTATAGTCACTTGAGATTTCTTTGACAAGCATCTTTTGCCTTAAAACAAATTGAATTTTAGTTTCACTAATGAAAAAGATTGGGAAGTTGGAAGACTACTAATCTTTTCACATCACTCACTAAGATTTTTGACAAAGCATTCCTTTTCTTTGTTCAGAAAAAAAACAGTTGTGCAATTCTGAGGCTTTTAAACTAATTCATATAGAACAGAGAAATGTTATGAACAAAATTTAAAACTTGCTGCACACACTTTTTCAACCAAAGGCAGAGATGTTAGTGCTAATAGAGTAAAACCTAAATTCTTTTTTCTGTTAAAATCATGGTTACTTCCTTATGCATGTATGCATATACACATATTTTCTATAGAAATTAGAAAAAAAATGTAAGTATGAGCCAGCAATTTCCTGCAACTGCCAAAAAAAGTCAATGCAGTCTTAGGCTGCATCAACAGAAGGATAACATTAAGATCACAAGAAGTGATAATACCACTTTATACTGCCCTAGTGAGGCTACACTTGGAATATTGCATACAGTTCTGATCACCATGGTACAAAAAAGATGCTGAAATCCT
>NW_015411686.1:0-1911 GCF_001527695.2 Protobothrops mucrosquamatus
CATCCCATATTTTCCATTCTATTCTATTCCTATATTCTATTCTATTCCTATATTCTATTCTATTCTATTCCATCCCATATTTTCCATTCTATTCTATTCCTATATTCTATTCTATTCCTATATTCTATTCTATTCTATTCCATCCCATATTTTCCATTCTATTCTATTCCTATATTCTATTCTATTCCTATATTCTATTATATTCTATTCCATCCCATATTTTCTATTCTATTCTATTCTACTTTATTCTATTCCTATATTCTATTATATTCTATTCCATCCCATATTTTCTATTCTATTCTATTCTATTTTATTCTATTCCATCCCATATTTTCTATTCTATTCTATTCTATTCCTATATTCTATTCTATTCCTATATTCTATTCTATTCCTATATTCTATTCTATTCCTATATTCTATTCTATTCTATTCTATTCTATTCTCTATGCTGTCCTGTCCTGTCCTGTCCTGTCCTGTCCTGTCCTATTGGGCGTGGAAGGAAAGAATTTTTTTCCTGTGGTCCTTCTTTTGGTTTGAGATGGGCAGATGTCATTCCAGAACTGATTAGATCTCTGGGAATGTTCTTGAACGGGAGCGTCCAACTTTGACAACTTTAAGACCGACTGGGGAATTCTGGGAGTTGAAGTCCATAAGTTTTAAAGTTGTCAAGTTTGGGAGACCCTGCTGTAGAGGCTGGCTGGGGAATTCTGGGGGTTGAAGTCCACAAGTCTTAAAGTTGTCAAGTTTTGAGAGACCCCCTGCTCTAACGGGTCTAAAATGTCACCTTGAAAGGTCTGCTGACCCACCTTCTGCCAGGTTCAGCGACCATTCATGATCAACTCTGGAGCATTCCGACCTCATGATATGCCATTCTGCCTTAATTACACCGCCAATAAAAGACCGTACGGGACCTGTTTGTCCATTAGAGACTTTTAATGGGCCATTAAAGTTACTCTGCAGTGGTTGCGTGCTACTAAGTCTCTCTCTATCCTGGCAACGACACAAAAACAAAACCTTACAGCTTTCAGGGCAAAGTGGTTCCCATCCCTCTTGTGATCCACTCAAGAAGGTCTTCCGCCATTTCATTAATGACTTTCGGAGGAAACCAAAGTGCTCTGGACATGTTGCCAACTTCTCTGATGGTCCAGAAATCCTCACCCGACGGATGGAGGACCTTTCGAAGGCTTTCGAGAAGGACCCACGCCGGTTGCCCAACCCTTTGTTGATGAAGTCGCTCCACCAAGCCATTTTGAAGGCAAGTTCTTCATCAACTGAAAGAGAGGCAGGAAGTTCTGGTCAGACCTTATCACTGTTGCTTACTTGATTGCAGATTCTGGATAGACTTCAGCCAGATCTCTGGGCGAGATGCTTCTCCTCCTTAAAGCAAAATGGAAAACCAGAATGCTATTCTCTGCCCCTGTCCTGGAATCAATCATGGCTGGCTGGGGACTTCTGGGAGTTGAAGTCCACCCATCTCAAAGTTGCTGAGGTTGAGACACACATCTATGAACTGAGTATTTGGCCAGTGTCTGCAGCTCAACTTAGTTGCTCTTCTCTGAATTTTTTCCAAACTCTCAACATCTTTTTTGTGATATGGTGACCAGAATTGGCTGCAGTATTCCAGGTGTGGCCTCACTAGGGTTTTATAAAGCGGTGCTAATACTTTACGTGATCTTGATTCTATGCCTCTGTTTATACAACCCGGGATTGTGTTAGCTTTTTTGGCTGCTGATGCACACGGCTGGCTCGTGGTCAAATGATCGTCCATTATCCCAGGCTGAGCGGTTGCGATAGCTTGAAAGTTTGCTCAGAATATGATCGATAAGAAATCTTGCCTTGATGGGACAAATGTTCAAAGTGTCGAGCCTCAGACAACCCAAAGGATTTGGCTCCAGCCAATTGTCCCGCAGG
>NW_015411688.1:0-1911 GCF_001527695.2 Protobothrops mucrosquamatus
CACGATGGGTGACAATAGTTTGGGCCTCAGCTGCTGCATCATCAACAGGCAGCTGTTGATATGCTTGAGCCAGATCAAGCTTAGCAAAAATTTTTCCCTCCTTGAGAGAAGCCAGAATGTGGCTCACTACAGGCACAGGATAAGCATGTTGCTGTAGGGCCTTGTTTAGTGTGCACTTGTAGTCAGCACAAATCCGGATTTCCCCGTTTGCCTTTAAAGGCGTTACAATGGGGGTTTCCCACGGGCTGGAATCTACAGGCTCTAGAATGCCTTGCTGGAGCAACTTGTCCAGCTCAGCGTCAATCTTACTCTTCAGAGCAAATGGTATTCTCCTAGGTTTAACCCTGATGGGCTGTACCGTTGGATCACGCTTTAGTGAAACTGGAGGTCCTGTGTAGGACCCTAGTTCAGAACTGAACACATCTGCAAACTCCTTGCATATGTCTGCAAGGGTCTCTGTTTGCAATTTATGTAGCCCTGTTACTTGAATTCCCAAGGCCTCAAACCAATCGAGTCCAATGAGACCCGTTCGCTCACCCCCCACAACCAACATGTCTAGGGGGCCTGCAAAATTCTTGTACTGTACATTAAGGGTGGCCTCCCCCTTAACGCACACTTGAGAATTTTGGAAATCCATAAGGATCACATTAGAGGGCCTTAACGAAACTCGCTGTCCACTGCTGCTGCAGATTTTGTGAAATGTATTGAGGGAAATTATGGATAGGGCAGACCCCGTGTCAAGTTCCATCGACAATGGAACTCCCTGCAATTTCACTTTAAGGAATAGTTTCTTTTTAAGGGGTTTGTGTGTGCCTATTCTTAAAATGTTCCGGCGTGTTGCACAGAACCCCACCCTGTTTTGACTGGGCACCCTGGTACCTTTCAGACTCAATTCTTCCTTCGATTGTACCTTCTGTCGACCCAGGCAGACGGCAGCGATTTGGCCTTTCTTTCCGCACACACGACAAATGGCGGAACGGAACCGACATTCCACTCGCTTGTGGCGTCCACCGCATCCGAGGCAACAAAGCTCAGCTGGGCCCTTGTCCTGACGATCTTTGGACCTCCTCCCAGCTGCTTGGTAAAGCTTGTCCACCTCTTCTTCAGGATCTTCTTCCGAATCCTCGCGCACGTCTTCCTTGTGGATAGTGGCGGTCTCTGGAGTGCTTCGCTTAGGCTGCATGTTCTTGACCGCCCCGCCTGCAGCTGCTTCTGCCGAAACCTCTCGCAGAGCATCTTGGAAGGAGACATCTTCCCTGGCAAACAGCCTCTGCTGTAAGTCTGTGTTCCTCAGTCCGCACACAAAATGATCGTGCAATCTTTCCTCTAAGTCCTTGAAATCACACGGTTTAGCTGCTCTTCTCAAGGCCGCAACGAATCCTTTTGCTGATTCCCCAACTCGCTGATCTCTCTGTTGAAATGTGTGCCTCCAAGCCATGACAGACTACTTGGGCTGGAAATGTTCCTTTAAGACTTTCTTCAGGTCGGAGTATGATACCGTTTCCAGTGAGTCTGGGGCGATTAGGCTCTCGGCGATCTCAAAGGCGTCTTGCCCACAAACGCACAACAACGTGGCAGCCTTTAAGCCTTCCTCCCTTATCTGGTTTATGCGGAAATACGTCTTGACTCTTGCAACATAAGATTCCCACCTCTCGGGGTGAGAGACGTCGAATTCCGCTAAATGCCCGACTTTCGCCATGATCGAGGATCAAGGTCTTCTTCTTCAGCCGCACGCACCCTCCAGCGATTTCGTACTGGCAGGATAACGCTGACTTCCACGCCGTTTTCTCTTCCGGACTTCTTTGGGTGAGTCTTCAAGCTTTCCTAGCTGTATAGACTGGATCCCACCTTCGTCGCCAGTGTTAAGTCCGGAGAATAATGGCGCTTGAGACGAAGCATTTCTAACAAGTC
>NW_015411689.1:0-1911 GCF_001527695.2 Protobothrops mucrosquamatus
TGGAGGGAAGTGTGTAGTGGGATGCCTCAGGGCTCTGTTCTGGGCCCAGTGCTCTTCAACATCTTCATCAACAATTTGGACGAGGGGATAGATGGGGAACTCATCAAATTTGCAGACGACACCAAGCTGGCAGGAATAGCCAACACTCCAGAAGACAGGCTTAGGATACAGGAGTATCTGGACAGACTTGAACACTGGGTGCTATCTAACAAAATGAAATTCAATGGTGAAAAAAGCCAGGTTCTACATTTAGGCAAGAAAAACCAAATGTACAGGTATAGTATAGGGGGTACCTTGCTCAATAGTAGTAACTGTGAGAGGGATCTTGGAGTCCTAGTGGACAATCATTTAAATATGAGCCAGCAGTGTGCTGCAGCTACCAAAAAAGCCAACACAGTGCTGGGCTGCATTAACAGAGGGATAGAATCAAGATCACGTGAAGTATTAATACCACTTTACAATGCCTTGGTAAGGCCACACTTGGAATACTGCATCCAGTTTTGGTCACCACGATGTAAAAAAGATGTTGAGACTCTAGAAAGAGTACAGAGAAGAGCAACAAAGATGATTACGGGACTGGAGGGCTAAAATATATAAGGAACGGTTGCTGGAATTGGGTATGTCTAGTTTAATGAAGAGAAGGACGAGGTAGGACATGATAGCAGTGTTCCAATATCTCAGGAGCTACCACAAAGAAAGGAAGTCAAGCTATTCTCCACAGCGCCTGAAAGCAGGACAAGAAGCAATGGATGGAAACTAACCAAAGAGAGAAGCAACCTAGAACTAAGGAGAAACTTCCTGACAATTAGAACAATTAACCAGTGGAACAACCTGCCTCCAGAAGTGATGAATGCTCCAACACTGGAAGTTTTTAAGAAGAAACTGGACAGCCATTTGTCCGAAATGGTATAGGGTTACCTGCCTGAGCAGGGGGTTGGACTTGATGACCTCCAAGGTCCCTTCCAACTTTATTATTATTATTATTATTATTAAATCCACCAGACAATAAACTGGTGGTCTTATTTGTTTGTTGAAATTATTTTCCATCCATCTTTTAACAAATGATTTTATACTGTGATTCATTTCTTGCTAGAAAAGGATAAGCTGCTTTGGAGATGAATATTCTAACATCTGATATATGTTTCCTATATTCTTGCACAGTTGGACTTTGATTGGGCAGAGTTTGTATCCTGTTAGATAGAAAAGTGATCTTGTCTGATTATCTGGGAAGAGTCTGAGCTTGACTTCTGAGGAAGTGGTCAGAGTCCTTATAATAGTATGTAGGAGAAGAAGGAAGACAGGAAGAAGAGACAGGGGCAGGACTACTATCATATAAAAGCTATCTTAGTCCAGCGCCGCCGCCCCCCCCCAACCTTTTGGGCATCAGGGACTGATTTTGTGGAGAGAGGCTTTTCCACGGACTGGAGGGGCATGGCTTCATGTACTGCCTGCAACTCGTGGATGGGGCTTCACTTGTTTCTGCAGACCAGTTTCTGGCATGCCATGGACCAGTGCTGGTCCACAGACTGGGGGTTGGGGACCCCTGTCTTAGTCCACAGAAAGGGGCATGCATGGGAAGCATTTCAGAAGGGGGCCTCCCTATTTTCTGGAAAGTAAAAAGAAAGGGAAGGGGATAAATAGTTTCCATCTTGCACAATTCTGTTAATTTTAAAAACAGTATTAATACTTATAAGTGTGCTTTTTGACTGAACTATCTTGAAAGGCTAACAGTTCTTGAGCTGATGAAACTGGTCACCTCCATATTAAATTCATGCACCTCCTGACCACCCACAAAATGATACTCCATGTCATCTCTATGTAACACCTCTGTTTTGTGAGCTGTATTAGCAGTCAGTAAACTTCTCAGTTAATTCAAAATGCTAATTGTAAAGCAGTTCATGGCATAAGGAC
>NW_015411690.1:0-1911 GCF_001527695.2 Protobothrops mucrosquamatus
TGCTGAGGCCCTAGAAAGAATACAGAGAAGAGCAACAAGGATGATAAAGGGCCTGGAGGCTAAACAGTATGATGAACAGCTAAGGGAAGTGGGTATATTTAGCTTAACAAAGAGAAGGCTTAGGGTGACATGATAACTGATTTCAAATACTTGAAGGGCTGTCATAGGGAAGAGAGGGTTGGTTTATTCTTCAAAGCAGGAAGACAGGACTAGAAGGAGTGGGTGGAGGCTAGTCAAATGGAGATCCAAGGAGAAGGAGAAACTTCCTGACAATGAGAACTGTTGTGTCCTGAGCCTGCAAGATGCAGGCTCGGGACGTTGCAAGAGTCCCGGGCAATTGCAGAAGCTGCCCGGGACCAGACTGAGCGGTGTCAGCCTTGCGCGCATGCGCAAGGCGGGAAAAGCCCGCCTCATGATTGGTTGAACTTGCCCGGGGATCAGAGGGTATAAATAGAGGCCTGCGTGCCTCTGCTCTGGTTGTTCGTAGAGTGGAGCAAACCATAAAGACTTGTTGAAGATGAATCGTCTCAAGCGCCATTATTCCCAGGACTTAACACTGGCGACGAGGATGGGATCAAGTCTCTACAGCTAAGAAAAGCTAGAAGACTCACCCAAAGAAGTCCGGGAAAGAAACGGCGTGGTGGTCAGCGTTATCTTGCCAGTACGAAATCGCTGGAGGGTGCGTGCGACCGAAGAAGAAGGAATCTTGATCATCGATCATGGATAAGGTTGGGCAATTAGAGGCTTTCGACGTCTCTCACCCCGAGAGGTGGGAATCTTACGTGGCAAGAGTCGAGACGTATTTTCGCATCAACCAGATTCGAGAGGAAGGCTTAAAGGCTGCCACATTGTTGTGCGTTTGTGGGCAAGACGCCTTTGAGATCGCCGAGAGTTTAATCTCCCCAGTCTCTCTGGAAATGGTAGCGTACTCCGACCTCAAGAAAACTTTAAAGGAACACTTCCAGCCCAAGCAATCAGTCATGGCTTGGAGGCACACATTTCAACAGAGAGATCAGCGAGTCGGAGAATCAGCAAAAGACTACGTTGCGGCCTTGAGAAGAGCAGCTAAACCGTGCGACTTCAAGGACTTAGAAGAAAGACTTCGCGATCGTTTTGTATGTGGGCTGAGAAACACAGAATTGCAGCAGAGACTGTTCGCCAGGGAAGATGTTTCCTTCCAATATGCTCTGCGAGAGGTTTCGGCTGAAGAAGCTGCTGGCGGGGCGGTCAAGAACATGCGGCCCAAGAGAAACGCTCCTGAGACCGCCACTATTCACAAGGAAGACGTGCGCGAGGAGTCGGACGAAGATCCTGAAGAAGAGGTGGATAAGCTTTACCAAGCTGCTGGAAGAAAGTCCAAGGATCATCAGGACAAGGGCCCAGCTGAGCTCTATTGCTGTGGATGCGGTGGTCGCCACAAGCGAGCCGAATGCCGGTTCCGTTCCGCCATTTGCCGAGTGTGCGGGAAGAAGGGCCACATCGCTGCGGTCTGCCTGGGTCGACAGAAGGTACAACCGAAGGAAGAATTGAATCTGAAAGGTACCAGGGTGCCCAGCCAAAACAGAGTGGGGTTCTGTGCAACACGCCGGAACATTTTAAGAATAGGCACACACAAACCCCTTAAAAAGAAACTAACACTTAAAGTGAAATTGCAGGGAATTCCATTATCAATGGAACTTGACACAGGGTCTGCCCTATCCATAATTTCCCTAAATACATTTCACAAAGTCTGCAGCAGCAGTGGCCAGAAAGTTTCCCTAAGGCCCTCTAATGTAATCCTTACGGATTTCCAAAATTCTAAAGTGTGCGTTAAGGGGGAGGCCACCCTTAGTGTACAGTACAAGAATTTTGCAGGCCCCCTAGACGTGTTGGTTGTAGGGGGTGAACGAACGAGTCTCATTGGACTCGATT
>NW_015411691.1:0-1911 GCF_001527695.2 Protobothrops mucrosquamatus
TGTTTGTTCTTTTCAGTTATATTATGTGTGCTTGACAGGCTTCTTTAATTGCGATTGACAGCTTGTAGTGCTACTGGACCCATGCAATACATCTCAAATTGCAGCTTTATGGGTTTCTTCACCAGCCATCACCACGATGGGCCATGAACAGGCACTGGCAGCTGATCTGAGACAGTGGGCCACTGATTTAGAGCTGTAAGCAGAGTCTCCAGCTCAACTTGTGGAGAATGAGTGGGCACCCATATAAATAAATAAATAAATTCTTCAGAAATCCCCTCTTTAGCTTCTCTGCATATCTTCTCCAACCAGTCAGATGTCTCAGTCACACAGGTATCCAAAATTCAGAAGGACCTTATCCCTAGCACAATTCAATGTCCTCCAAACAGCAATTCCTGAAGAGGATACCAAAAAATCCCCTTCTGTCCATGTGGTAGAGGAATTATTGAATTGATGGAACATGTTATTCTCTAATGTCCTCTCTATGCAGATGCTTGCCAAGAATTATTGTATATCTAACACACTCCCTTATCTAAATTTACTTTCATTTTTTTCTTTTGATAAGTCCAAGTGCAAAATGTTAAGATTCCCAATCTGTTCTTTTCCTCCACATGGTCCCTCATTTGGTAAAATAAACATTATTTATTTTTTCTTCTACCTCCAGTATGAAAAGAAAACCGATATGGCAACCTTTGCTCAGGAATTCACTATCTTTCTCAAAATATTTTTTTTCTACTTCCATTTTATTCAATGGGTGAATGTGTGTACAGGTATATGTATTCTGTGCATAAGGATTATTCTTTCAGAATCTTTTGCCTTACCTTTACTAATTGTCCCTTAGACTTCCAGATATTGCTAATCAACTGAGCATCGGTCAACAGCCCTAAGCAGTGTGGTCAATATATCTAGATTTTAATTTAATAGCATCTGGAAGTCTTAGGGTTTCCATCCCTTCTACAAAATTCATTAAGACTTATTGCCAAATTTTCAGCTTCAAGAATCCTTCAGCCCTCTTTGCTAATGTAGCAGTTCTTGTCTAGGTCGAACTTGCCTCTTGGATTCCCATATTTTATCATGCATGCCGTTCTTTAGAAGAAGAAGCTTCGGACATCTCAATGATCTGTTTGTTTTTTTCATTTATATTAGGAGTGAACCTCTTGAGGTCCTTGTATTAGAGGTAACAATCATAAATTCTTCTCTGCTTTGAATGAAACAAATGTCTTGGTTATGTGTGCCTGACAGGCCTCTTTAATTGTAATTGCCAGCTTTTAGTGCTCCTGGACCCATGCAATACATCCCAAATTGCAGCTTTATGGGTTTCTTGGCAATCCATCACCATGATGGGCCATGACGATGAATTGGCAGCTGATCTCAAGGTTAGTGAGAGAACCTCAGAGAAGTATTTTCTCCAGGAAGTTAATATCCATTTCACCCCTCTCATCAGTTGATAGAAAGGTCTTTACAAGCCAAGAAAAACTGAAAATATTTCTGTGGGCACAGACTTTGCAGGGTGAAAGCCCTCCTGAGTCACAGCGTCAATAGAAAAGGAAAGACAACAAGGTTTCATTTATCATTCATGAGCTGTCAGTAAGATGTTTTCATCTGGATAAGAGGAAGATGTTTACTGTAAACGAGAAGAAGTGGTCCTTGCCAAGCCACAATATTCCATAAGTTGCAGCTGCCATTTCCAATACACTTACAGCATCGTTGCACTTGGATTAAAGTCTTATTTTTCTTGGAAAGTGGGCATCAAAGAAAGAAGGGCCAGATTTAAGTCTCTGGAACCATGACCTGTCCCTGCAGACCTTTGAATATCAGCACTATCCACATTGTGCAGCTTCCATTGTATAATTACAGACCTATTGTCAGTTGCAGATAACCAAGAGCAATCATAGAACATAGAACAATGGGGTT
>NW_015411692.1:0-1911 GCF_001527695.2 Protobothrops mucrosquamatus
AGAAATGCCAAAGAAAATATGTCAGGACTCACCATCCATGTAAGATGGAGATAGACATGAACATCAGCCAAGTCGTCTCTGGGCTTCACGTAGGCAAATATGAAATCTCTGACCACTTCCAAATGGTGGCAGGAGATACAATTGCAGGAAGATGCTTCATTCGGTTCTTCCCTTTTTCTTCTGACTTATCAGATTACAATAAAGTACCTTACTACTTAACAAAATCTGGAGGGATGAAACTGAGAAAAAGATTTAACCATTAAGTGGCAACTGGTGGGTTCCTCCTCATAGTGGAATTAACAGGCATTCCTCCATTCGTCATAAATGCTTGATTTTAAAATATTCACAAATACTAAATTTTAGAGTGAATGTTGTTCTAAAGTATATATTAATTTTTCATTTCATTGGATTTATTAAACTAAAATAAAATTGTGAGGAAGAAATAAACTTTTGACCAGTAGGATCTGGAAAAGTTTCTTCTGGAATACATAAAACATTGCAAGGCTACTTCCCTTTGAAAGCAGTTCAAAATTATAGATAAAAAGGAAAATTTCCTTACAAATAAGGGCTGTCAACCTTAAATATGTTCTTTATTTGTATATATATTTGTTCAGTTTATACGGTAAGATGGAGGTGAGGTCATGAGAATGTGTTCCACAATAAGTTTGAGTCAGGCATTTTTTGATGCACCACATGGGTCATGAGTGTTAGCCCTGTGTGGGAAATGGATACTCAACACAACGTATCCAACACAAGGTCCTTTCTGTTGAGAGAATACAATTAGGTGACACAATCTGACATGGAAATACACACTCATATTTATTATTAGTTTGATTTGTAGCCTGTCTGTGTGTCATAAGGCAGCTAATAATCAAGATAACCAGTTGCATTCAAGGGATTTTCAGATGAAGTGCACTCTTACAAGCCAATGCCCAAATCTAAAGAGTATTTCCTTCAAAACTGCTCTTTTTTACTTCTGATATCAGGATTTCATTTTCACCACGTCATATTTCAGTACTTCAGTTTTCAAGCCACTATCATGGTGAGATGGGCAGCAAAGAGAAAAGACACCAATATTTTCCCCACCTTGTTGAGCAACTTTAACTCTGACAAAACATCTTGGTTGATTGTAAGTCTCTGTCTTTCAAAACTCCCCAATATCTTGTTGATGGGATCTTCCTTGGGGAAAACTACCATACTAATAATATACAGATCTGCTACTACGTCTCCATTCTGATCCAAGTACACTTTCAGCAGGGAAAGATTGTACAATTCCCTCTTCTTTAGAAATGGATGGAACTAGAATGGAAACATCCAGGAATGTAAAAGCAGAAATCTTGGTTTCTTATCTCTTATCACTTTTTACATCTGAGTTTTTCTTCTATGGTTGTTTAACTTGCAAATATTGTGAGCTGGGAGAACAAGTGTTCCCATTATCTTTAAAATTGAAGTACAAAGATTCAGCAATATTTTTAAATCATGTAGTATACTGTATATTGTATATTGACAAAATGTAATTGACAAAAATGGTCAATCATATATAACAATCTAGCAAAGGTCACCAGTCAAGTAAACAAAATACACAAATAACTAGAGTATTCATAAACTCCTTGCAAACAATAGGGTGATTACCAGAAAGCAAGGATTTGTTAAGAAGAAGAAAGTTGCAAGGCTAATCTTCATTCAGGTAGAGGAGATAGGAAAAATGACCAGATGAAGTAATTCTATTTTATTGTAAGGCAATATTAACAAAATCTTGCAGTGTGAAACTACAAATCTTTCACCATCTCTTTGGGCAGTCAAAAAAAATTAAGGGGGACGTTTTCTGAGTTTCTTTCTCTGCCTGTTATGGAGCTGTGGGTTGCCCTCCCCCCAGACCAGGGGTAGGCAACCTCGGCTCTTTTATGACTC
>NW_015411693.1:0-1911 GCF_001527695.2 Protobothrops mucrosquamatus
TTGGGGGGGGGGGGGGAGTGAAGAGAGAATTGCTGGAATGAGCCCATTTCCTCCGCTGTGCCACAACTTAATTGTGCGCTGATGTAAGCCAGTGGTTTCCTAACAGATGCGAAATTAGGAATTAGGGGAGCCAAGGTCCTCTCCCCTCTTTATGGAAAATCAAAGAAAAGAAGTAGAGGAAGTCCTCATCTTACGAACAAAATTGAGCCCAAAATTTCTGTCACTAAGTGAGGCAGTTTTGCCCCATTTTACGACCTTCCTCGCCACGATTGTTAAGTGAATCACTGCAGCTGTTAGTTTAATAACACGGTTGTTAAGTGAATCTGGCTTCCCCATGGACTTTGCTTTGTCAGAAGGGCGCAAAAGGGGATGATCATGTGACCCCTGGGGGACGCTGAAACTGTCCTAAGTACATGCCAGTTGCCAAGCGTCCGAATTTTGATCAGGTGACCGCGGGGGGCGCCGCAGCAGCCGTGTGAGAAACATTCGTAAGTCACTTTTTTTCAGCGCCGTTGTAACTTGGAACGGCCGCTAAACAAACCGTTGTAACTTGAGGACTGCGTCCAGTGGAAAAATGTACGGTGCTGATTAATTGAATGTAATTGCCAGGATATAAAAGCCTTCTGGAGTGCTAAATGTAAGAAAGTTATTTTTATTTAACCGATAGAATAAGAATTGTACTAATTTAAATATGAGGCAGTAAAAACCAAGGGGAAAAGAGAAGAAATATCAAGGAGAGAAGCAACCTAGAACTAAGGAGAAACTTCCTGACAGTGAGAACAATTAACCAGTGGAACAACCTGCCTCCAGAAGTGGTGAATATTCCCAACACTGGAAGTTTCTAAGAGGAGACTGGACAGTCATTTGTCTGAAATGGTATAGGGTTTCCTGCCTGAGCAGGGCGTTGGACTAGATGATCTCCAAGGTCCCTTTCAACTATTATTATTATTATTATTATTATTATTATTATTATTATTATTATTATTATTATTGTAACAGTTTGAGATCTGCACTAAAGATATTTATATGTTATTGAATTATTGACCAACGCAGATGCCACGTTGCTTTTCAAATATTTAAATGTAAAACTAGAAAATCCATACAATTTTCTTTTTTTAAAAAAAAAGCCTTCTGGAGTGCTGCAAAATTCAATTTGGATCGTCACATGTCATAAGTACCACATGCTTATAGAACACAGTGTGTTTTTAACCTGTTCATAAAATAAAATCCTTGAATGAATGGGATAACGTGATTCAATTTATGTTATTTAATCATCACCTCCTCTGCTGTACTATCTTAGTTAGGACATATTAGAGTTTGGCAGGACTCAGGAAGGACGTCTGTCATATGAGTTTTGTTAGGTTTTCAAGACCCTACAAGGGCATTTTATGTCCATTTGGCTGTTGCAACTCAAATAACCAGGCAAACGGAATACCAGAATAACAGAGTTGGAAGGGACCTTGGAGATCTTCTAGTCCAACCCCCTGCTCAAGTAGGAGACCCCATAACACACTTCTAGTACGGATTCCCCTCAGCCCTTATCCTCAAGCCATCCTCAATACTTCTGCAAATGTCAGATAGTAAATGGAGAGTGAGGTGGGCGGTATCTAAATTTGATAAAGAAATCAAAAGGCTCGGTCATTATCCGGAATTAAGGCTTTTATTTGCACTTTCATAATTCAGGTGCTTTGTGTGCCACTGAGATGGAAAGGAATAATAATAATAATAATAATAATAATAATAATAATAATAATAATAATAATAATAATAATAATAATAATAATAATAATAATAAAGTTGGAAGGGACCTTGGAGGTCATCTAGTCCAACCCCCTGCTCAGGCAGGAAACCCTATACCATTTCAGACAAATGGCTGTCCAATCTCTTCTTAAAAACCTCCAGTGTTGGAGC
>NW_015411694.1:0-1911 GCF_001527695.2 Protobothrops mucrosquamatus
CCTGGGGAGAAAGGGCGCAAAAAGGGTGTTATTTCATCGAGCGGACTATTAGGATAAACCCCGAGAAAATATCTCAGCACCTGAACGTGTTTCTGTCCTGGGTCGGGAAAGAAAAAACAGGAGAACCGGATAGGGGGGAAAAATTGGAAGATTGAAATAAAGCATTTCCCGAACCATCCCTTAAACCGGTCCGCTTTTTGTTTTTTTTAGTCTAGTGACTTATTATGAGCATAATAATAATAAGGGTAATTTTACTGTCCAATGTGTTAAAGCAAATACATGGTGGGTCAGGCGATTTTTGAATGTGTAGGTTGCTGAACCTATATGTAAATAAATGCTATCATTAGTTTCTGGGCGCGGGAAAGGAAGGAAGGAAGTAGACTGAGAGATAGTGTAAAAGAGAGTGAGAAACAAAGTGTGAGAGAGGGAGCGAGGAAAGAAAGAAAGAAAGAAAGAAAGAAAGAAAGAAAGAAAGAAAGAAAGAAAGAAAGAAAGAAAAAGAAAGAAGAGGGAGGAATGAATGAATGAATCAAGGAAGGAAGGAAGGAAGTAGATTGAGAGATGGCGTAAAAGAGAGTGAGAAACAAAGTGTGAGAGAGGGAGGAATGAAGGGAGGGAGGGAAGAAAGAAAGAAAGAAAGAAAGAAAGAAAGAAAGAAAGAAAGAAAGAAAGAAAGAAAGAAAGAAAGAAAGAAAGAAGAGGGAGGAATGAATGAATGAATGAATGAATCAAGGAAGGAAGGAAGGAAGGAAGGAAGGAAGGAAGGAAGGAAGGAATCAAGGAAGGAAGGAAGAAAGTAGATTGAGAGATGGTGTAAAAGAGAGTGAGAAACAAAGTGTGAGAGAGTTGCCAAGAGCAACTCTTTCGAATTCCCCCCACCATCTCGGCGGAGTATCGGACTTAAGAGTGACCTGCGGGGAGGGAGACACCCCCAAAAGTGGGCCGAACCCCTGCAAAGTTGCAAAGGAGGAGAGAAGGAAAATAAATTCGATTTAATGTGCACGCCAGTATAAAGCGAATTCCAGTTCCATCCAAAAATTTAATAGAGTGGGATATACGAATACCCCTTAGACGATTTTCCCCCCGACCACACGTATTAGAAATAATTGCGTGAAATCAGGTTTTGTCTGAGAGGCTGGGGTTTTTTGGGGGGGCGGGTGATGTTTTCAGGGTCTTAGTCTGCGGCCTTGGAGTAGAGGCGACGCCCCAGTTGCCAGGACTAATCTCTGCCACTGTGGAAAAGTGGGGTGAGGCTTGGAGAGTTCCCAGGACTGGAGAATAGGGAATTCTAAGGGCAAAAAAAGAGGAAAATAAAATAATGAATAATGGAATCTGATTTTTTTTTTTTTGGAGAGGGGGGGGAGTATCTAGGAAGTAAAATATTATGCCGGCAATGCAGGAATTCGAATAGAATAGAATAGAATAGAATAGAATTCTTTATTGGAAGAACTGTGATTGGACCCACACGGAATTTGTCTCCAGTGCAGAAGCTCTCTGCGTAACCTCAGATTTGAAGTTTGACGGGACCAGTTGCGTCTCTTTTAGCAATCGGCGCAGCTCTTCCGCAAACGTTACCCCAACTGTTCCCCAACCCGACGCCCGCCCCAAGTTGGCTCCAAGACCGCTTGACGGCCCGCTCTGAACAGCCCCCCTTTTTGTTCGCGTCTTGATGCGCGTCTGGATGCGGGCCGCGTTCCCACGTGCTCTGAGCCCCCGAACGGGGCGGCTGAAAGACCAAAAAAACCAAAAACCTTTCTCTTCTTCATCAATTCTTTTTCTTTCTTTCTTTCTTTCTTTCTTTCTTTCTTTCTTTCTTTCTTTCTTTCTTTCTTTCTTTTTCTTTCTTTCTTTCTTTCTTTCTTTCTTTTTCTTTCTTTCTTTCTTTCTTTCTTTCTTTCTCTTTCTCTTTCT
>NW_015411695.1:0-1911 GCF_001527695.2 Protobothrops mucrosquamatus
GGACTTTGGAGGTCATCTAGTCCAAATCCCTGCTCAGGTAGGAAACCCTATACTATTTCAGACAAATGGTTGTCCAGTCTCTTCTTAAAAACTTCCAGTGTTGGAGCATTCACACTTCTGGAGGCAGGTGGTTCCACTGATTAATTGTTCTAATTGTCAGGAAGTTTCTCCTTAGTTCTAGGTTGCTTCTCTCCTTGATGAGTTTCCATCCGTTGCATCTTGTCATGCCTTTGGAGAATAGCTCTGCCTAAATCTTATCTTGCTATTTCCAGTGGGAAGGTTCCAGAACAAATGTCAGACAAGAGTGTCTCTATTTACTCTACTATTCACTCGCAGTCTCTCTCTCTCTCTCTCTCTCTCTCTCTCTCTCTCTCTCTCTCTCTCTCTCTCTCTCTCTCTCTCTCTCTCTCTCTCTCTCTCTCACACACACACACACACACACACACACACACACACACACACACACACACATGCTTTAACCATTTTCTTTCTTAATGAAAAGGGCACACCAGAGAGTTTTCTTCAGAGTCCCGGAACTTGTCTACGTATGTATTTGCATGGAATGTATAAATCATTTTTAAAAAGCCTTCCACATGCCTTTTCGCTGACATTTGAGGAAGCCGCTGAGCTCCATCAAAATGGAAGTTTTAACTTCAGCAGACTTTCACCAGAAAGACCTCAGAGGGCAGACAATGCCTTAGGCTCTGAGTTGCCAGTGTCTAATATACTGTAATTTCAGGACTGTAGAGACTTTGTCAGTTTCTTTCATGAGACATTGCTTGGAGTTATTGTCACAGTCTGCCAAGAACTAATTAGAAAGAAACTGCGTTCGACAGGACGGATTTATAAGAGATGGTGGACATGGCGGTCAAGTTAATTATTCTATCAATTTGCAATTTTTTAAAAAAAACATATGCAGAGAATTTTGTTTTCAAAAAGTTGATGATTGGAGGAATTGGACGTTTTAAACTAATATTAATGAGGAAGGGCCAGACTGGAACATGAGGGAGAAGTGGGTGGGTGTGCCTTTGTTGTAGCCAACTGGATAGAAAAATGACAGGTTTTGAATTAGGATCACGTGACTCTGCTCCCATAGAGACCCACTGAACTGAGATTGGTGAGTTGGAGCAGGGAGACAGTACTTATATTCTGCAAAATGCTTTAAGTTGATGAAAGTTGTCCTCTCCTGGAATGGGGGCTTTTAGACAGGGAGGAATAGAGGGGTGGGGCCGACCTCTGAGCTGTTGCTCCATTCCACCTTTTCTTGTAGAATTTTTTTCTTTATAGAAAAAGAAGAAAACTTTGAAAATGGCAAGAGGCAGTTTTTATCATTTTGATTTTCAGAGCCGGAAAAGAACTTGCAGTTTATTAAGTGGGGATTGGGGTAGAAACTAAATTCATTTACAGCAGTACATTCCTAAAACTATTCTCCCTCTTTATTTAAATGTCCAGGTCAAGAGTTTAGGTGCCTTCACCTCCGTTTTTCTGATAAGAAAGTATACATGGAGAATCTTGGTATAAAGCTTACTACCTGCATATGGAGGACTTCCAAACTTCGTTAGACATTTTTAATATAGAATAGAATAGAGCTGGAAGGGATCTTGGAGGAATAATAATAATAATAATAATAATAATAATAATAATAATAATAATAATAATAATAATAATAATAATAATAATAGTAGTAGTAGTAGTAGTAGTAGTAGTAGTAGTAGTAGTAGTAGTAGTAGTAGTAGTAGTAGTAAAGTTGGAAAGGACCTTGGAGGTCATCTAGTCCAACCCCCTGCTCAGGCGGGAAACCCTATACCATTTCGGACAAATGGCTGTCCAGTCTCTTCTTAAAAACTTCCACTGTTGGAGCATTCATGACTTCTAGAGGCAGGTTGTTCCACTGATTAATTGTTCTAACTG
>NW_015411696.1:0-1911 GCF_001527695.2 Protobothrops mucrosquamatus
AAGATTTTCCCAGATGGGGACAAGGATGGGGGGGGGGGGAGAAAGGACCCACTCAGATCCCTCTAGGGTAGGGTTTCTCCCAGCGGGATCCCAGCAGCCTTGAGGAAGACCCCTCTTTGCACAGCTAGTCCCCCACTTAACAATCATTCGTTTAGGTTGAGGACTATTGGTCTGCCGTATCGTTGATCCGTGAAATCACGGTTAAGTTGAGCAAAAGCAGCATTGTAAAGAAAGAAATCTACTGTCTTTGCCAGTAAAATCTGAAGAGGGAGAAGGAATTAAAATAAATGTAATGTCCAGGGACAAAATCAAACCCATGACTCTTTTTTTTAATCTAGTTTGAATCTTTCTTACATTTGTTAGGTATGTAAACCAGTGGCAGACGTGACCTTTTAATTCTGTCTCTTCTTTAGACTTCAGGGTAGGGTCATCAAAATTAAATATATATATATATATATTATTATACATCCACCAGGCTGGCTTCACTGCCATTTCTTTTCTTTAAAAAAGACTCTTGGGGGGGACACCCAAAAGAGGCAACTTCGTAAAAAAAAACAACCCAAAACTTTGTTTTCTATTTATTCCAAACTCTTCATAGGGCACATCGAATAAAATGATTGTCGAAATCAACAATTAACTTTATCATACCACAAAATAACCGTGCCATCCAAACCTTCATTCGTGACCTTCCAAATCAAGTAGCCCTCTTGTATTCTGGAAGGGTCATCCACGCTTTTAACAACCCACATCAAAATACAATTTCAAATCTGGTGAACCCAAATTGGGTTCAAATCTGTGTCTAAAGAGATTCTCCGTCTTCCAGGTCATACCGGTAGTTATCCCAAAGATGCCCCATTTAGCGACCTTTTTTCCCCACACTTGTTAAGCAAACCATTGTTAAATGAACCATACGGCTGTCTGGATAGCAAGAAGGCTGGCATGTCCCTTGAATCGACAAGCCTGGGAAACAAAAGAGGGGCCTTCGGCAAAGGCGTCCGTTTTCAAGGGGACCTGTTGGAATTTGAACCCAGGACCACCTTCCTATAAAGGAGGGGACTCACCCACTGCTTGGATAAAGGGCCTTACACCTGGCCGCTGAATTAAAACTCAGCCCATGGGGCCGCATCCACACAACCGCCCAGCGGGATGGGCGCAGGACCTGAACCTACGAAGACCCCCAGCCCCACCTCGACACGGGGCTGGTCTTTCCAAAGTTTAGCGCAGCTTGCGCCCATCCAACCGCGTCTCCCACCTGGCTGGGACATTCACGGCGCAGGTACAGACTCGACTGGCGGACCTCACGGGAACCTGGCCGGGGCGCCCTTCCCCAAGCCTGGGGGAGCGTGCCAGCTGCTGTGCGCCGGGGCGACACGTGTCTCGGGGACGCGGGAAAGGGGCGCGTCTGATGGGGGCCGGCCTTCCTCCTCCTCCTCCTCCCCTCCTCCTCCTCCTCCTCTCTCCCCGCCCCCTCCCCAGCCAGCCCCCTCCCCAGCCCCCCCCCCGCCGTCGGCCGCCTCGTGGCTGCGCTGCGCTTGGACCGACTCCTGCCTGGACCAGCCGATCGGATCCGATCCTGTTTCTTCTTCCTTCAGCATCCTCGCCTGCTTTCCCAGGCGATCCGGGCTTGTTTGGGGGGGGCTCCGGCTGGCCCACCTCTAGGGCTCCAGATCGCCCCCTCCCCATCGGATCTCCGCAGAGGAGCTGGGGGGGGGACACGCGAGGTGCGTGGAGGGGGCGAGGGGGCTGAGCATCCCTACCCTCCGTGGGGTCGGTTGCTGGGAGGGGGGGGTAACGCTTCCTCCCCCCCTCCCGGGGAGGGGGTTGTTTTCTGGGGAAGGGGGCTGCCGCTTGGAAGGGAATGCATTCCTTGGAAGGAGGGGCTGCGGGAGCGAAGGGAAGAGGTGGGGGGGG
>NW_015411697.1:0-1910 GCF_001527695.2 Protobothrops mucrosquamatus
AAAGACAGTCTCCAATGTGTCAGAATAAGCTGGGGTTAAATTTGATAGAAGCTCTGGGGTGTCCCTTTTCTTGCGCCTTTTTAAAAAAGCCGACCATTTTTTTTAATTTGAGGCCGTCAACAGCCTTAGGCGAGATGAACTCGGCCGCGGTTAGAAGAGGCCTCTTACTCCTCTCTTTCATATTTTTTTTTCTCTCTCTCTTTTTTTAAGGGGTGGGGTTGCAAAGAGGCCGATTAGCCCAGGCGGAAAAATGTGTGTGCTGAAAAATGCCCCCTCGGCTTATAGGCGAGTCACCATTTTTTCCCAGTTCTTTGTGGAAAAGTAGGTCCCTCGGTATAGAAATTAAAATAATAAAATAATAAATAAATATTCGGGTCGACTTATACTCGAGTATATACGGTAATTAGGGCAGGGCTGTTAGACAATAAAACCAGATTCAGATCTATATTACTACAGTATATTTAAATCAGTTTCGGGATATAAAACAGTCTTTGAAATTTGTCATATGAAAATATGAGTTTGACCTTCATTGCCTATGGCTTTCAGTTTAAGATTTATCCATAGGTCCCCCAGCAGTTATACATTTTTTTTAATCTTTAGTTGGGATTTCATATATAGGAAAAACTGAAATAATTTAGTTACATTTACTGGATCTCTCTATTGTTTATATTTCCTGGACCTATAAAAAATGGAAGTACAACTATATATTCACCGTTTTCCAAATTTGATGACTCATTTTGCCAATTTAAAAACAATTTGCATATTGGGGAAAAATCTGTGCATCAATCACCTACTAGAGGAACAGTGCAAAATGCATTATGCTAGGGAAATTTATTTGGATCATTGCATACATTAGGTAAGTGCATATGAAAATGAATATTCTAAAAGAAATGAAGATGCACATAATTCATTTATTCATCCATCCATCCATACAATTTATATGGCTGCCCACTCACAAATGCAACCATAAATTTTCATAGAGATATCTAAATGATAAACCAATATAACAACCAGATATAAAAAAAAAACCTTACACTTTGGCCACAATGAACAATCTTAAGTTGGTTGTTCAGTCATTGGGCAACTTACCTAATAAAGATAAAATAAAACCAATGAACTGGGCAAAAATCAGCCGTGATTCATCATAATTGAAATTACAATGAGGTTGGCAGATAGATACGGGCAATTTATTGCAAGACTTTAGGATTCCTTCCTTGGACATTTCTAGCTGAACTTATCAACCCCTATATTTTGGCCCTCAGTCCTCTCAAATGTGAAGGGAATCCCTGGCCACTAACAAATCATCTTCCTGTAATACCAAGAATCATTTGGCCATTTGGCTGCTCTTTATCCCTTTGCTGATTGGATATGTATTCCTCATGAACTTTTATACTCCTGTGGCTCAAAGTAGTAACTGCAATAGTTCCTATCTTGCTAGTGCCCATAGCATTATTAGCTTCTATCAAACCAAACAACATAATCCTATTGATTAAATGCCCAACCAATGCCCATCCCTCTCCTCCCCCCAACAACATCACAGACAGTGAGGTTACACTTGTACATATGCATCATATGGAGCCCTCAGAACAAGTGAATTTTATTCTGTTTAAAGGAGAGGTTGGGCCATGTTGAAGAAAAAAAGGGCTGAGTGACTTTCAGAAGTACCCTGGCAATGCTAAAGACATCTTGTCATGCTATATGGAATATTGTGTATCTCCACTTCATGAAAGGAGAAAGATACAAGAATGTCCTAAGGCTAGATGCCAGGGGAATTGATCCCCCCATTCATCAAACTTTCTGTTTGAAGCAGCTGTGTCCAAAAAGCAACAGGTAAATTTTAAATATGCCCTTGGAACAGTGTCACATGAACTTGGAAATGGCAGCTTCAGGTTAAATGGAGGGCACAGAAG
>NW_015411698.1:0-1910 GCF_001527695.2 Protobothrops mucrosquamatus
CAGGACTGGCCTAAGGGGAAATTTTTAGCGGGGTTTTAAAAAACAATTTTAAATTAACAAGGCCAAATCTAATATTTCATTTTAATTATGTTTTTAATGATAATACTGGGGTATTTTTGTATTTGTTTTTTATCAGGCTGTCAGCCGCCCTGAGTCCGCAAGGAGAAGGGCGGGGTATAAATCCAATTAATAAAATAAAAATAAATAAAAGTATGTTAGTCGTTTGAGTGTGTCTTTGGTGGTGCGCACCATTCTTTCCGCTTGCCCGTTGGTGGAAGGGTGAAAGGGAGCTGATGTTGCATGCCAGATCAGGTTGGGCTGAAGGAAAGCCTGGAACTCACAAGATGTAAATTGAGGACCATTGTCAGAGACAAGAACATCCGGAAGGCCATGGGTTGCAAAGATTCCTCTTAGCACCTGGATGGTCCTGGCAGTAGTAGTGGAGGAGACAGGTACAACCTCTAGCCACTTCGAATGGCTATCCACAAGGATAAGGAAGAATTGCCCCCGGAAGGGCCCAGCATAATCTAAATGTACCCTTGACCAAGGGGTGTGTGTCTCCTCCCACCTGTGTACTGGGGCCTGAGGCATTTCAGGCCATGATTGTTGGCACACTTGGCACCCGTGCACCTGAGCTTCGATAGCTTTATCAAGCCCAGGCCACCACAGATGGCTGCGCGCAAGCGCTTTCATGCGCACAATGCCTGGATGTCCCTCATGCAGAGAGGACAAGACCCTAGACCTCAGCGAGGCAGGGATAACTACTCTACTCCCCCATAATAGGCACCCATTAAAGGTAGACAGTGCGTGTCTCCTTTGCCAGAAACTTTGAAATGTCGCATCTGGACACGTGTCAGGCCATCCTGACAATACCCATGTCAGCACGCGTGCAAGCATGTGATCAGTGGCAGTCTCTGCAGCCACGTCCCTGGCATTAAGGGGAGATTCAGGCAACTCTTGAATAGAAAGAATATTAATGGCAGGAGCAGGGTCTGGCTCTACCTGTTTCAGAGGTAATCTGCTTAGGCCATCTGCATGGCCCATCTCTTTTCCAGGTTTGTGAACTAGAGTGTAGTCATATGCTGACAGGAAAATGGACCATCTCAGCATACGAGGAGAAATGATATCAGGTGTCTGTTTGTTGGTGGTAAACAACCCCAGCATAGGCTTATGGTCTGTATAGACCGTGACGTGGCGGCCATATAAGAAATCATGGAATTTCTTTATGCCAGCCACTATGGCCAAGGCTTCTCTGTCAATCTGAGCGTAATTTCGCTCTGCAGATGACAGAGTCCTTGAATAATAGGCCACAGGGACTTGTGTCCCATCAGCCTTCAGATGACTAAGTACTGTTCCCACCCCATAAGGAGATGCATTGCATGCAATGCGAACAGGCAGTTGCTCATTGAAATGCGCTAAAACAGCATTGGAAGTGAGCAAGGCCTTAACCTCATTGAAACTCCTGTCATGGACTTTAGTCCACTGCCATGGAGCCTGCTTGTCTAAGAGCCTGTGTAACGGCTCTGCCACTGCAGCCTTATGTGGGAGAAATGCATGGTAAAAATTCAAGAGTCCCAAAAAGGCTTGCAGCTTACTCTTGGATTTTGGGCTTGGGGCCTGCTGAATAGCTTGCAGTTTGGCTTCAGCAGGGTGAATGCCTTGGGCATCAATCCTGAAACCTAAGAAGTCAGTTGAAGTGACTCCTATCTTACATTTATCCTGCTTTAATTTAAGGCCTGCTTTTCGAAAACGAAGCAAGACAGCCCTTAACCTTTCTGCTAAATTTTGAGATGACTCCCCAGCAATGAGGACGTCATCGAAGTAGGGACAGACCCCAGGAATACCTCGAAGTGTGCTCTCCATGACACTTTGGAATATGCCAGGGGCTACATTTACCCCAAATTGCAGTC
>NW_015411699.1:0-1910 GCF_001527695.2 Protobothrops mucrosquamatus
AAGGGGTAAGGCTGGGTTTGGGGCCCTGCCTTCCCCCTACTCCTCCTTTACAAAGCTCTTCCGAAACTCCCTCTTGGGTGGAGAGGCTGAGGATTCGAACCCAGAACCCGAGCAAGCTTCCGGATCCTGGCGCCTTGGAGGGGAAAAGCTGGATAGAAGTTGGCCCATCTCTCTGAGGCTGGCGGCTCAGAGCTGGCTTGGGAAGGGCAGGCAGCGTCCTTGTGGCTTGTGAAGGGATAGAATAGAATAGAATAGAATAGAATAAAAATTAGAATGGAATAGAATAGAATAATAAAAATTAGAATAGAATAGAATTCAGAATAGAATAGAATTCAGAATAGAATAGAATAGAATAATAAAAATTAGATTAGATTAGAATAGAATAGAACAGAATAGAATTCAGAATAGAATAGAATAGAATAAAAATTAGAATAGAATAGAATAGAATAATAAAAATTAGAATAGAATAGAATTCAGAATAGAATAGAATTTAGAATAGAATAGAATAATAAAAATTAGAATAGAATAGAATAGAATTCAGAATAGAATAGAATAGAATAGAATAAAAATTAGAATAGAATAGAATAGAATAATAAACATTAGAATAGAATAGAATTCAGAATAGAAAAGAATATAGAATAGAGTAGAATAGAATAGAATAATAAAAATTAGAATAGAATAGAATAGAATAGAATAGAATAGAATAGAATAGAATAGAATAGAATTCAGAATTACAAAAGAATGCAGAATTAGAATAGAATTGAATTGAATAAACTCGGAATTCGGAATTCGGAACAGAGAATAGAAAAGAACAGAACAGAACAGAATACAGAATTGAGAGAATCAGAAGAGAGCTGGAAGGGACCTTGGAGGTCTTCTAGTCCAACCTCCTGCTCAAGCAGGAAACCCTAGACCATTCCAGACGTGTGGGGCTGGGGGTAGGTGTGTGTGTGTTACACTTGGCGTGTAGGGAAGCCAGGCCAGAGGGGAGCATCAGAGGAGGGACCCTCGCGCTCTACGCAAAAACGCACACGCCTGAGAGGGCAACTAGTCCTCAACTTACGAGACTCCCTTTAGTGACCGTTGGAAGTGACCCGGCCCTGAAAGAAAGCGTCAGGTGAGAAATCGAGGAATCGCAGTGTGTGCGTTTGTGCACACCGTGGACGCCCGGAGCATCGTAAAAGATCTCCGGCCGAGATCCTTCGGAGAGAGATCTTCCCGCCTTTGCCCACTGGATCCCAACCTTTCCTCCTCTTGGAAAAAGGAGGGGGGGAGCCCAGCCAAGCAGCCTCTGCCCCCCTCCCCAAGATTAAACCCCTCACTCTCCCTGGGGGGCCACGTGGAAACGGCCCCCTTGCAAACCGCAGTGGAACCAAAGCAAATGGGGAGAGGCTCAGTTTGGGGAGGGGGCAGCCCAGGGGTGGGGGTGGGGGCAGTGGCAGGCGATGCCCCCTGCTCACCAGCTGGGAGGTCTCTCTCTCTCTCTTTCTCTCTCCTTTTCTTTCTTTCTTTCTTTCTTTCTTTTCTTTCTTTCTTTCTTTCTTTCTCTTTCTTTCTTTCTCCTCTTTCTCTTCCTCCTTCTTTCTCCCTCCCCCTTTCTTTTTCTCTCTCCCTCCCTCCCTCTTTCTTCCTCTCTCCTCTCTGTCTCCTTCTGTCTCCCTTTCTTTCTTTCTTTCTTTTTCTTTTTTCTTTCTTTTTCTTTTTTCCTTTCTTTCTTTTTTCCCCTTTCTTTTTCTTTTTCTCCTCTCTTCTTCCTTCTCTCCCTCCCTTCTTTCTTTTTCTCTCTCCTTCCTTCCTTCCCTCCCTCTCTTTCTTTCTCCCTCCTCTCTCTGTCTCCTTCTCTCTGTCTCCCTTTCTTTCTTTCTTTTTCTTTTTTCTTTCTTTTTCTTTTTTCCTTTCTTTCTTTCTTT
>NW_015411700.1:0-1910 GCF_001527695.2 Protobothrops mucrosquamatus
GGGAAATACCAAGTTTTATTGGAAAGTCTAGTGGCACCATTCATTTTAGAAAAAGAAAGGGAAAGAAGGAAGGAAGGAAGGAAGGAAGGAAGGAAGGAAGGAACTGAGGAAGGAAGGAAGGAAGGAAGGAAGGAAGGAAGGAAGGAAGGAAGGAAGGAAGGAAGGAAGGAAGGAAGGAAGGAAGGAAGGAAGGAAGGAAGGAAGACTAGTCAAAGAGAACCTGAAGATAAGAACCAGGATTATTTTCAGATGATTGTTAGTTGGAAACTGCTTGGGCTAATGATAGAATTCTTGAGAAGAACTTGCTTAGTAACAACATCTTTTTAAAAGAATTTTATTTACGGAATTGTGGGAAAGAAATCAAGAAATGCAGTGTTGCTACCAGCATTCCACATTTGATAATATCATTAAGAAGAACTAGGCTGGATCAGGCTTAGCTTTTTGACTTACCAGCCACCAGCCTGATGCATTCAAAAAGGTTTTAACCACAGGCAGGAAGCTTATCTTTCAATATTAATAAGATTAGTGGTCACTAATAGCCTTTTCATTCATTCATGACTGTGCTTCCTTTCAAACTGCCTTAAGTGCGTGTCCATCATTGCATGTAATGGCGCTGCATTCCTCGGTTTAACTAACTGCTGGCTAAAGAAACAGTTCTTTCTACCCCAGTGTTTCTCAACAGTGGCAACTTGAAGAATTGTGGACTTCAATTCCCAGAATTCCCTAGTCAGCATGCTGCTCTGCCTTGATTTAGGAGGCTATTATCTAAGACATATAGCTTATAAAGTTTATTTTAATATACATTCTTCCAGGCATCTATCTTAGCTGGAAAACATAGTCTATATCCCAAAGAGCCGTGGTGGCACAGTGGTTAGAATGCAGTATTGCAGGCTAACTCTGCCCACAGTCTGGAGTTCGATTTTGACCGGCTCAAAGTTGACTCAGCTTCCATCCTTCTGAGGTCAGTAAAATGAGGACCCAGATTGTTGAGGGCAACATGCTGACTCTGTAAACTGCTTAGAGAGGGTTGTAAAGCACTATGAAGCAACATACAAGTCTAAATGTTATTGCTATTGCTATCTTTCAGCACCATTCTTCACCCAACAGTCACTTCCAGAATTCACCTGACATTTATAGGTGTTTCAGGAAAACTGATTAGTGCACCATAAGTCTCCCTGGCATTGGTTGTGTCAAAGACCCTCTCATACACAATTATGACAGAGCATCCATCCAGGCAGGAAAGGGATCTCCTGGCTGGGATACAAGAAAACTGGACCATATAACTATTAAACTACATTGACTGTTCCTTGCATACATTCATGTATCATGTTGAATGACAGACCTACCTTATCAAAAAGCACCTTGGCATGGTAATCTATCTCTGCCATCTTGAGAAATTGACTCCATATCCACATGTACAGCATTTGAATGTCTACTCCTGACAGCAACCTGAAATTATGTATAAAGAGGGTAGTTTGAATTAACTCACACAATTAATTACAAGATGTCAACAGGTAGATTACTTAGTCTAGAATATGATCAACTATTTGAATTTTTGCATGGGTCAAATACATTAGATTCAACACCTGTCCAGTCTTCTCTGGATCTGGAAGTTAAGCCTGACTGGATGTCTTTGATTTAATACCCTTACTCCCATATCCCATTGGTTCATTTACAACAGTTGGGAGACTCTAGAGCTGTTCTCTTTAATGTGGTACCCTCTGGATTACAACAACAAGTATTCCTAGGTAGTGCAACCAATATATACTGTAGGAATTCTAGGGGTTGTAGTTTCAACCCAACTGGAGAATGCATTGTTGGAGAGGACAATTGCAAAAGAAAATGAACCTGTTCAATGGATTGGCAGACCACATACAGCAGGGGTCCTCAACCTTGGCAACTTTAAGACT
>NW_015411701.1:0-1910 GCF_001527695.2 Protobothrops mucrosquamatus
TGCTTAATAACTGTGGTAGGAATGGTTGTAAAATCAGGCGTGTCTCCCTTAACAACCACATCGCTTAGCAACGAAAAACCTGGCCCCAATTTGGCGATACGTTGAAGACTACCTATCGATGTGTAGGTGGGCAACGTAAACAATCCACTGAAAAGATTTTCTTGGGAGTTTTATAAAGCTGAGAAGGACAAGATTGAAGCAGGTTGCAAATTAAAAAAAAATCCAAAGTAGATTTTATAAAAACTTGGGGATTATTCCAGAAACCTCCCTTGCTGTGAACAGTTTCAGATGTACCAGAGTTTCTTGGAAAACAAAAAACGAACAGAGAACTGTTGTGTCAGGATTGTCGTATGTTGTTATGCTGACTATACTAACAAGCTCTGTCTCTCCTGCAGGAAATTGTCACTATTGTGGTCTTCGGAGTAGAGTACTTTGTGAGAATCTGGGCAGCTGGCTGCTGTTGTCGGTACCGAGGCTGGAGAGGAAGATTAAAATTCGCCCGCAAGCCCTTTTGTGTGATCGGTAAGAACCATTTCATTGCTAAGTCGGTTGATGCTAACCTCAGTCTCCCTCCAGGAGAGGATCGGAGTCTCGCCAGAGGGGTCAGGACCGCATTTGCTGTAATTTGCAATCATGTGGACCTATTGTCTCAACAAAACCGGGGGGGGGGGAGCACCAGTTTGGGGACTGCTGATCTTCAGAACAAAGCTCAGGTGGAGGTGAAAACGTAAGAAAAGTTGGGGTTAAATGATTCTTGTACTGTATATCCCAGATTGGGAAAATGGAGAAACATTGGACTGAGCAATGTTTCTGTGGTGAAAGTAGTCTGGATTCCCAGGAGGGAGGGGCTGTAGTTACATAGGAGCAAGACACAATGCAGCTTAGATAGTTTGTGTATGAGAAAGAGGGTGAACACAGCCACTCCCTACTACTGTAGGGAGTGTTTTTTTTGTGTGGATTTTGGAGCCTAGCCTGACCCACCCACCCTTCCTTCCTTCCTTCCTTCCTTCCTTCCTTCCTTCCTTCCTTCCTTCCTTCCTTCCTTCCTTCCTTCCTTCCTTTCTTCTTTCCTCCTTCCCTCCCTCCCTCCCTCCCTCCCTCCTTGGAATATAGTCCAGATTCCAGGAGGGAAGGGCTGTATGTCACAGGAGCAAGACACAATGCGGCTTAGGTACTTTGTGCAGGAGAAAGAGGATGAAGATGGCTCCTCCTTACTAGTTCCCAGAGTATATGTTTTATTGTGCTGCTTAATCTAGCAAAATTTCTGTGTATAGGTGAGGAACAATTAAGGAAACTGCTTAGAAGAATCTCATGGTCTTTCTTGATTTTTGGAGTCCCTTCCTTCCTTCCTTCCTTCCTTCCTTCCTTCCTTCCTTCCTTCCTTCCTTCCTTCCTTCCTTCCTTCCTTCCTTCTTCCTTCCTCCCTCCCTCCCTCCCTCCCTCCATCTATCCATCCTTAGAATGTAGTCCAGGTTCCCTGGAGGAGGGGCTGCATTCCAGAGCAGCAAGAGACAATGCAGCTTAGATAGTTTGTGTATGGGAAAGGGGGTGAAGACAACTCCTTCTTAACAGTTCCCAGAATATATGTTTTATGGCGCAAATAGCCTGCTTTACTTCGGCAAGATTTCTGTCTATAGGTGAGGAACAATAAGGGAAACTGCTTAGGAGAATCTCACGTTCTTTCTTGGTTTTTGGAATCTGGCAGATTCTTTGACATAGTCCTCTTCCTTCTATACAGACATCATGGTGTTAATTGCCTCCATCGCTGTGCTGGCTGCTGGGTCTCAGGGGAACGTTTTTGCCACCTCGGCTCTCAGAAGTTTGCGCTTTCTGCAAATCCTGCGCATGATTCGAATGGACCGCAGAGGAGGCACCTGGAAGCTTCTGGGATCGGTGGTGTACGCCCATAG
>NW_015411702.1:0-1910 GCF_001527695.2 Protobothrops mucrosquamatus
GGTGGTGTTGCTTGGTGGAGGGTGGGGTGAACTTGGGAGTGTATTTAAATAACGCTGGGAGGCAGTAGCTCCCAGCGTAAACTTTATTTGTAAAGAGCCTCAGGCTGAAGGTCTTTGCTAACGTCAGAAGCTTGTTCCTGATTAAACCGTTATTTCAAGAGTAAACAGCGTCTTCGGGTGCTTTGTCAACTCACGTTCCGGTAAGGACAAGTGACAATATGTACTCTAGACATGATAATTATCTTGTAATGAAATGAGGGAAATTAGGGCTACCTGAAGTTCAAATACTATGGTTATTAAAGGCTAAATCGGAACATGGTAATTGGAATTAAGTAAAACTTAAAAACAGGACTTGGATATGTATAAGTAAAATATTATTGATAAATGTATTGATTGATTGAGCTTTACCTAGAAATGTATTAACTTGAATATAATATAATAATTAAGGGAAATAGAGAGGGAATTTTAACGATGTAACCTGACAAATATATGAATGATTTTGTTATTGGATTATTGATTACCCTATCACCATGCTGCTTCCTAATTACCTGGATGTAAAAACTGACAAATTTAATAAAACTTGTTTTTTAAAAGAAAGAAAGAAAGAAAGAAAGAAAGAAAGAAAGAAAGAAAGAAAGAAAGAAAGAAAGAAAGAAAGAAAGAAAGAAATGAACCACTGACTCAAGGGTTGGTGCTGCCAAGAGAACTTTGGATTCCTAGACCATGGTCTGCATTACCTCCATGAAGGGCTTTTGGCAAGGGATGGGCTGCACCTCACAAAAACTGGGATGAATGTTTTCAGAAAACGACTGGCTCAACTTATCAGGAGGGCTTTAAACTAAAAATGAGGGGGGAGGGTGATCAATCTTTAGGATCTCTAGAACAATCTTTAGGATCTTTGGGACTTAATTCTAAACATAAACCCCATCATAACTAATCACATAATGAGGTAGAGAGTGATGGGAAGGACGGAAAACCCAGTTACAAAGTAGGAGACATAAGAAACATACCTAAGAACTAAAAGGACTAAAATGTTTGTTCAGAGAACAAACAGGGTGAACTTGAAGTACTAGTACATGAAGGCAGATATGATATACTTGCCATTACTGAAACTTGGTGTGATGAAACTCATGACTGGAATGTACTGATGGAAGGATACAAACTATTTACACAATTTACACTATTTACACAAAGGGAAAAAACAGACCAACCTATCGAAAATAGTGCCATAAAAAACAGAATAGAAACACAAGTTAAGATAGGCAAGAAAATGGTAAGTGAGCACCTGTCCAGCCTAGACGAGTTCAAATCGCCAGGACCAGATGGATTATACCCCAAGGTTCTCAAGGAACTGGCAGATGTGATCTCAGAACCACTGAACTATATTTTTCAAAGATCCTGGAGCACAGGGGAACTACCGGAGGACTGGAAAAGAGCTGATGTAGTTCCCATCTACAAAAAAGGGGGGAAAAAATGGACCCAGGAAATTACAGACCTATCAGCCTGACCTCAATACCTCGGAAGATCCTGGAAAAGAAAATCAAACAACGAATCAACGAACACCTACAGGCAAACAAAGTCATTACTAAAAGCCAACATGGGTTTGTCAAAAATAGATCATGCCAGACAAATCTTATTGCATTCTTTGACCAAGTGACGAAATTAGTGGATCAGAGGAATGCTGTGGACATAATTTACTTGGACTTCAGTAAGGCATTTGATAAAGTAGATCACAACCTACTACTTGACAAGATAGAAAAATGTGGGGTAGAAAGCACCACCACCAGATGGATCCGTAGCTGGCTGACCGGCCGTACTCAGCGTGTGGTCCTCAATGGAACCGCATCTACATGGAGGGAAGTGTGTAGTGGGGTGCCCCAGGGCTCTGTTCTGGGCCCAGTGCTCTTCAA
>NW_015411703.1:0-1910 GCF_001527695.2 Protobothrops mucrosquamatus
AACCAGGTATCTTTGAAGCACTGCATATAGAGTAGCTTAATTCATAGATTCAGTGGTTTATCTAGTGTATCTGAGAGTGTTATAACTTCACTTCTATTTGTGGGGAATGCTGAAAAAGATTGCGTGGTGTGATTGATTGCCAGCTCATATTGGTGTCAAAAGAGCCTATAAGATTTAACAACTTACTGTAGGACCCACTCTTGCTAATCAGAGTCCTTTTGGAATAGCATGGTTCATATTACATTGGACTTCATTCACTTCACTCTCAAATTCTTTAATGTGGCCACAAATTTTAATTTTGCTCTTTCTTCTGCTGATGAAGTGCTGCATTCCTGGGAAGGCCCAAGAGTTCAGCTCAATTCTCAGCACTCTAGATATGGTCTCAAAGCTGACCAATCTGGTACACAATTTTGGGTCAAACCTTAATTTTAAATTCTAAATTGGCCATCTCAATCATGAGTGACAGCCTGAAATATGTAGAGAGTGGCTTATATATTCACTATTTTCTTAACATCCCTTTCTCTGCTTTTCTCTGGCTTACCTATTTCCACATTATATTTCACTATGGCAACCTCTTTTGGCTACCTTTGCTAAATCATACAATAGTCTTAAGAAATCATAAACTTTACTCAATCAAAACCTACCAGTGATGAAGAGAGCCTTCCAAAGTGGGACCAGGCTTGCCAACCATTTATACCAATACCATAAAAGCCAATGATTGAGATGCACTAATGGTTAAGCAATGAACATCAGTGTTGTGCACAATCTAACATTCCAGAAAAGCAAGTGGAAAAGAGGATAGTTATATCTTAAGCAGATTTTGAAAGTTTAAGTAGGATTAAGAGCTTTCTGCACTGGTTTAGCACAATCTAGATTTTTTGCAGATAAACTTAGATTACTATATTATCCTATCCTCCTTCATACTGTCACTGCTTTAAAACAGGCATGGAAGATGTTTAAAAAAATCTTGAAAATTTCCAACTGAAATTTGATGAGGTAGGTGTCTGAAAATGAAGCTTTCTTCCATAGTATTTTCATCTTATTTTGCAAAAAAAAAAAAAGTGGCAGCTATAGGTGTTTTAATTCTTTCCCCCTATAGTTTATTGATATTTTAATGAGATATCATTTGTTGTTGTTAGTTGCGAAGTCATGTCCAACCCATCGCGACCCCATGGATAACGTTCCTCCAGGCCTTCCTGTCCTCTACCATCTTCTGGAGTCCATTTAAGCTCACACCTACTGCTTCAGTGACTCCATCCAGCCACCTCATTCTCTGTCGTCCCCTTTTTCTATTGTCCTCAATCTTTCCAGCATTAGGCTCTTCTCCAGTGAGTCCTGCCTTCTCATTAGGTGGCCAAAGTATTTGAGTTTCATCTTCAGGATCTGGCCTTCTAAAGAGCAGTCAGGGTTGATCTCCTCTAGGACTGACCATTTGATCACCTTGCAGTCCAGGGGACTCGCAGGAGTCTTCTCCAGCACCATAGTTCAAAGGCCTCAATTCTTTGGTGCTCAGCCTTTCTTATGGTCCAACTTTCACAGCCGTACATTGCAACTGGGAAAACCATGGCCTTGACTATACGTACTTTTGTTGGCAGGGTGATGTCTCTGCTTTTTAGTATGCTGTTTAGATTTGCCATAGCTTTCCTCCCCAGGAGCAAGCATCTTTTAATTTCTTGGCTGCAATTCCCATCTGCGGTGATCTTGGAGCCCGGGAAGATAAAATCTGTCACTACCTCCATTTCTTCCCCATCTATTTGCCAGGAATTGAGAGGGCTGGATGCCATGATCTTGGTTTTCTTAATGTTGAGTTTCAAGCCAACTTTTGCACTCTCCTTCTTCACCCGCATCAAGAGGCTCTTTAGTTCCTCTTCACTTTCTGCCATTAGAGTGGTATCATCTGCATATCTTAG
>NW_015411704.1:0-1910 GCF_001527695.2 Protobothrops mucrosquamatus
CGTCCCGGTCCAGAAAAGGTCGCAACTGGTAAATCAGGCGAACCTGATAAAACGCCCCCCTGGTCACGGCCGACAGATGGTCTTCCAATGTCAGCCGTGGATCCAGGAGGACTCCCAAGTTGCGGGCCCTCTCTGAGGGGGCCAAAATTTTGCCCCCTATAGTCAGCGATGGCGTCAGCTGACTATGCCGAGGCGCCGGTAACCACAGCCACTCGGTCTTGGAAGGGTTGAGCCTGAGTCTGTTTCTCCCCATCCAGACCCGTGCCTTAAACATAGAAGAAACTGGCTCTCTCTTCATTGTCACAAATAAACCACTACATAAATCATAAATGGGTTGAATTACAAAGAATCCTTAACTCAAGACAACACTGTTGAAACACAAGACACAAAAATTATTGTTTCATCTCAGATGCCTGATAAAATAAAGATCTGCAGTCTGAGTAACTTTGAGAGCATCACTGGCAAAAAGACCCCATTTTTAGATGTTGCCTGCTACAGTATGTCTCATTTGACAATACCCACCAAAATGTTTCAGCTGCAAATAGTAGGGAGGAAACAAACAATAGGGAGTCTCAAGGTGCTTTTCAAAAGGCAACGGGACTATTTTTTTTCCCTTGAGGAAGAAGAACAATACATTTAACTTTTCATCCAAAAAGCTTCATAAGTTGTGATGACAGGCTAGATGGAAAGACATGACTTGGATGACTGAGAATGGTCCACAGACAAACAATAGGGAGGAATGTACAGAGAAGGTATCCCCCAGTACCAGGGTGTTTAGATCCTTAAAGGTCAAGACCAATATCTTACATCAATTGTAAACATTAGTCAATATATGACAAACAAAATAGGTCTAATATGTTATAAACAGAAAGCCAGTTTGGTATAGTGCAGGGGTGGGGAACCTTGGCTCTTTTATGACTCGTAGACTTCAGCTCCCAGAATTCCTGAGCCAGCCATGCTGAGGGGAAAGGGATAGGTTTCCAAGCTGAGCCATGGTGGCTCAGGAATTCTGGGAGTTGAAGTCCATGAGTCATAAAAGAGCCAAGATTCCCCACCTCTAGTATAGTGGTTAAAACACCAGGCTAGAAACTATGAGACTTTGAGTCTAGTCTTGCCTTAAACATAAAGCCAGCTGACCAATTGCTGTCTCTCAACCCTAGGAAGCAGGCAATGGCAAGCTACTGTACTTCCAAATACCTTGCCAAGAAAACTGCAAAGACTTGTCCAGGCAGTTGCCAGGAATCAACAATGACTTGAAAGTGCCAAAAGAGAAACAAAATACCGAAGCAGAGCCAAAGTTTGGTGGAAGTAATTTTTTCATAAACTAAAGTTGTAGGCCAGTTCCATCCAGAAGTTAAATTTGTCTAATTTGATAGAATTATGCAAAGGGTCTGTCCTAGGCATTTGCAGATACCAAAGGACCATCAGGCTTAAATATTTTCTAAAGCTCTAAACCAAATCTTCATCTGCGTAGGGAAGAGGAGAGAGAATGGTAAGATGCTTTGTCCATCAGCTTAAAGTATTAGGATCTTTTATAAGGCTGCTACAACTGTCCTGAATATATATGAATGGTCACCTGGCTTGACTGGAAAAACACAGCCGAAATAATGATTGCACATATTGAAGTTAAGTCTTTGTTCACACTATTGTGCATTATTACACACCTTTTTCAAAAGCTTGGCATACGGTAGCTGTACTACTGAACCATTCCAGGGTCTGGATGGGGAGGAACAGACTCAGGCTCAACCCTTCCAAGACCGAGTGGCTGTGGCTACCGGCGCCTCGGCATAGTCAGCTGGTTCCATCGCTGACTATAGGGGGCGAAACTTTGGCCCCCTCGGATAGGGTGCGCAATCTGGGTGTCCTCCTGGATTCACGGCTGACACTGGATGACCAGTTGGCGGCCGTGA
>NW_015411705.1:0-1910 GCF_001527695.2 Protobothrops mucrosquamatus
CCAGCCAGCTTTCATCAATTTCAAGCTGGAAAACATAGTCACACATAATTTCCCACTTAGTAACCACTTTGCTTAGTGACCAAGTTGCTGGTCCCAAGGGTGGTTGCTAAATGGAGACTATCCGTGATCCTAATTTAGTAACCACAGTAGGATCCAACATTTAGTAATATCTAAAGCATGGATGTCAAACTCGCTGCATCACGTGACGTGTCGTGACATATCGCAACTTTTTTTTGTATTGCCGGAGCTGGGGTGGGCACGGCCTCTGTATGATGCAACTGGCCCATGGGCTGGTAGTTTGACCCCCCCCCCCCGGTCTAAAGGAATCCTTAGCCTCAGCTTAGGTTGTAAATGCGGGGATTGGTCACAAAGTTACTTTTTCAGTTTACACTATTGTAATTGCAAACAGTCACTAAATAAAGTATTCACTAAATGAGGACTATCTGTAAATGAAAGTTTTGTTACACTATAAATGGATGTTTGGAATATAAAAGTTGAATAAGGAGGTTAATAGAATCCTGTGGAAAAAAATTGTTTATTGGCAACACCAATGTCAAATAATAAAACTACGCTCTAACTCCTGGATGGGTAACTGGAATCAACTTGCCTACGTACCGGTAATAGAAACCAGAAGATGGAAAAATGTTCTCCAGACAGCCAGGTCAGCCACGTTAGGCTTTCAACGTTCTACCCAAGTGCCTGGAGGCTGTGTGATTCAAACTATGAATTATAGAGGTTAAAATGGAGGACACACAGTATATAAAGAACTGACTTAATACACTCAAGCAAAAAAAAACCTGAGGAGAGCAGTAAGATGCACAAAACTCATAATATGGGAACATAAAATTCTAGTGAAAATTGTATCAACAAATTTTGCACATCTCTACTTGGAAATTCTAGAAAGAGATAAGTGAGAATGAGAAGCAAAATTGTTATGAAAATGTAAAAGAGGAAAAAGATTGAAATGACTTTCAGAATAAGGGAAACATGGATTAAAGCCACGGACAATAAGAAGGGCATATTGTAACTAAACATCAACTTCAAGAAAAGGTAAAGAAATATCTCTCAAGAATACCAAGACTGGATCTTGTTTGACAACACTGTATTGTTGTATTTCTTAAAATGTAAATTAACAAGATATAATTCCTGTCAGCACTGCATTCTAGCTAAGTAGCCAAATTATTTAAGCATCTCTTTGTTTGTTTTTTGTTAGTACTTGATAATGAAGACTGCTTGGGCTACCAATGTTATTTATACTGCATCTTTAGACTTAAATTCTAATTGCATTATTGCTAATGTGTCATTTCCCCTTTGTATCTCGTTTCTCATTGCAGCTTGAACTCAGTGAGAATAGAATTTCTGGAGGCCTTGATGTATTAGCAGAAAAACTTCCTAATCTCATACATTTAAATCTCAGTGGAAATAAACTGAATGATATTGATACTTTGGAACCACTGGTATGTCATTAAAACGTTACCATAGGTCTCAGTGGGGTTAACAATACTAATACCAGTGGTAGATGTTGAATTCACACTAAATGTGTCCAAATCATATGTGTTACATTTTGTACATAACTGGGCCTAACCCCATTTCAGTAGCTAATATCTTGGAAAGATATATGCTTTCCTATGTGCATAAAAAGATGCCAGTTCATCTTAAATCCAAGAGAGCATTGAAATGTTTGTGCATGACAGTTTAATTTTTTTGTCAACTGTTGGCATAATCTAAATTAGCATTGACACTATGTTTTTATTCAAGATTATTATGTTTTCATGTTAATACATGTAGTTCTTTCTGATTAGATGACACTTTTTGTCTGGTAGATTATAATTCTTAAATTGTTTTTCTACCTCATCAGAAATCAGAATGTTAAAGCTGCTTAGGTCAGTTGTGATGCCAGACAACAATAA